>NC_056748.1:307572293-307654793 GCF_019279795.1 Protopterus annectens
ATGTAGCATCCAAAGTGGCCAGTATAAATGGTATGAGTTAAATGCCCAAATATAGACAAGCTCTGGTAGGGCAGTAGTACTTCAGTACATCTTTCTTAACTGTCCATCAGTCTGGATTAGTTTTCCAAATGTTTCTGATTCCAACTAGAAGGTACTACAAATGTTCTCTCAAGGAAAGCTAGTACTGTGGTGTGGGTTACACTGTTTATCAAAGGAGCTTTGGTGGAAAGACTGTTGCAGAAGTGTGGATAGCACATTACCATTAACTTGTTTTGAGTGTGGATTTGAATGAGTTTGCTCCATTTGTAGTCTTCTGACTATCATATGGATGTAGTTGTGGTGCACTAGCAGTACAAAACATGTTATTTTGCACTGTTTACAACAAATAAGTTTAGCAGAAGAACTGAGGGTAGTACAGTGCAGGGCTACTTTATTTAGAGTATATATCAGCTGATAACATTGGAGCATTAGCATGGCACCATCTTTACCTTTAAGTAGGGGTTCTTTGACAAACAAAAAAGTTGACCAGACAAGATAGCAACTGATGTCAGAGTAGAAGCCCTAAAAGCCCCCCAAAATAGTTGGTGGTGTTCAAAGATTTAGTTTTATTGAAAAACTGACCAGGAAGCAATTGATGTCGGTGAGTAAAAGCTCAACAATAATGAATATTGCTGTTATAGAGTCTATTCCTTGAGAATCTAATTTTGTATTGCCTATCTCACACATAGCTAGTTTTAATAACACTAATCTGGCACACTTGCCAAATTTATATAACCGATACTATGCAACGCAGTGCTCATTAATATATGTCATGAAGTAAATATCACTGTATGATAACTTTTTACATGGTACCAATTTAATACTTCTGATAGCAAGTGAAAAATAACTGAAGCAGTGAAAGTGAAACTTTTCTTGGGTGATGGTTTATTTATCTTTGTAATATTCACTTTGCACATTTAAGAAACTTGCAAATGAATGAAGCTAAACAGCACAGTGCAGAAGAATGAGTGGCTTACATTACGTGCTAATAAAATAAACCCAACTGTCTAGCTTATCGCACAGAAGTTATAGCTAGCAATTGTGCAGCAACATCACCCTTGTTTAAATACTTGTATCGCAACCCAACTCAAAAAAAACTTTTTTTTTTTTTTTTTGCATAATTATTAAGGTCTTTACCTCACAGATACAAAAGTACAAAGTTTAATTCTGACCTGTGGTTATTGGCTAGGTTTGTAATATCTGCAGACTAATAGACAACTGATATCTTTGAATGGTACTCAAAACCTGTGAACAACAGTCTTTACTCCATGAGGGCCTGAAGCATTCCATGGTTCCATGCCTCTGTATAACCAAAACACATTACTTTTATTGTTAACTAAACTCACAGAAATTTTCCACAGTGATACTGTTTTTACCTTTTCTATCATTTTCTTTTAAAATGCAGGTTGCTCCATATATCTGATATTTTTGCATGTCACAAACCTCCATTCTGTTTTCTGTCTGTTCCTCAATGAATAGATCTGTGATCCAATCTCAAATCTGGCCATGGCCACTTCCAAACTTTGGATCCGGTACTCGGGCTCTTCCCCTACCCATAATCCTTGTAAATAGAATGAACTATGTCAGAAGAGCTACAACAGATCTTGGTGCTCAGGAGAGTTTTGTGAAAAGCTTTTGAAGTTTTACCTTTAGATAAGTAACTCCTTTCCCTTTACTTTTTACCTTATAATTCCATCTATATATAAATCGGTTTCCCTCCTCCTTTCCTTTTATTACTAATCTTCTCCCTGGCGTAGTAGTATATCATCAAAACTTAAAAAAATCTTTATGTAATATTTTTCTAGATACTTTAGTCTTCTTTTACATCATTCTCTCTACCAACATGTTAGACACCCCATCAGATATTAAAAAGTGTTTTGCTCAGCCTCACAAACTTCCTACTTCTGACGCACGTGAGAAATGGGGACTTGTGACCCAGAGGTAGCTTGCTTCCTTTGTGAAGCCTTTGGGCAGAGAGCTTTAATTGAGACGAGAAACAAACTTATATTGAAGAGTGTCCTACAGACAAACTTAGGAGACAAGCCTTTTTCAGTGTATGGACTTAAGAATCCTTGTGAATTTAGAAAAATCCAGGCTAAAACCAGTTCAGTCTGTGGAATTCATCAGAGCAACTTTGGACACAAGATCTCGTAGTGAAGCTTCCACATTCAAGAATCTCCTCTCCATCAGCCAGCACTAGAACTTCTGTCCTACCAGAATCCACCGGCTAGATTTTGCATGCATGTTCTTCAGTGGACCATGGCAGTTCAGTGGTCAATCGGAACACAACCTTTATCCTTTCCATTAAATCTAACAAATGTGCAGGACACACATCCAGTGTTGGCTAGAGTCTCCACTTGTTACACGGGGGCATTCTTTCATTCTGTCCTTTCCCCAAGCCACAGTGACCACAGGCTCTTCTCAGCTGGGATGGGATGGGTTGGGACATTATCTAGGAAAGGCAGTCCAATTCACATGGTCTCAGACAGAGGCCAGTCTTCACATCATTGTTTTGGAGTTAAGAGCAGTCCTACTAACGCTGCAGGCTTTTCAGGTGTCATCTCCATACAAACAGAAAACGTGTCAGTTTGATAAATCAACAAACTGGGAGGAACTAGATCTTGCCCTCTGTGTTGAGATGCTATGAGAGAGTGACAATGGTTAATAGCTTCTCGATGCTTTATAATTGCAATGCATATCTTGGGAATAGCCAACATACTAGCGGACAAGTTGAGCAGATAGCTCCCTCATAAGTGGTTCCTTAGCACCTCAGTAATAGAGCGAATTTTTAGCCAGTGAGGTTGACCTTGTTGTAATCTCTTTGCCTCTCCCCACAACACCAAATGCACCAAGTTGTTCCATCTAATTCCCCACGAAGGAGAGTCACCTTGGGATGCTGTAATGCATCCTTGGTCACCAGGTCTCCTTTACACCTTCTCTCGACACCTCTGATTCTGAACTTCTTACAGAAAGCATCTGCAGTGAAGGTCAAGGTAATCCTCATAACCCCTTACTGGCCTCATCTAATTCACCCAACTTGGGTTCTGAGCTCAAACCCAGATTTAGTTTCTTGCCCACTGGGGCTGCCTCACCCAAACATTCAGTCCTCAAGCTAACTGCATGGTTTCTGCAATTCCAGTGATCGTTCAGCAGTCCAGGTTGTCATCCCCAGTTGTACACATTTCATCTTCTTCCCAGAAACTTTCCACTAGGAGGGTTTATAGAAATAAATGGACTGGTTTGCTATTTTGGCCTGTAGAGAAAAAATCTGATCCTTTTTTCAGCTCCCCTTCCATCTATTTTGGACTTCTTTGCACATCTTTTTCGAAGTAGTGCCAGCTCTTCCACTATTAAAGTTCATTTAGCTGTCATTTCTTCATTTCAGATAGGAGAGACTTGTATACCTGTAGCTTCCCTTAGACTGTTCAAGGCCTTTCTTCAAGGCACTTTCTTACTGTGACCTCCACTTAGAGATCCAGACCCTCCATGGGATATTACTATTCTTTTGCAGGCCCTGACTCGCCCTCCCTTTGAACTTGCTGCAAAAATGGATCTTAAGTTTTTATTCTGGAAGACCTTATTGTGGATGACTCTCAGTTCTGCAAACAGAATTTCGGAGTTGCATGCATTTTCCTCAAAGCCTGTTTTGTAATTTTTTCTTAAGGAAAGAGTATCTATGAAAACCAGTCCCTATTTCCTCCCCAAGGTGGCTTTGGAATCTTCCATTAATCAATCCATAAATCTTCCAGTTTTCTTCCCACGTTTTTCAAACAAGTGTGAATATACCCAACATTTACATGATGTTCATCATCAGTTGCATTTTTATCTACACTGCACTAAGCCCTTCAGAAAATCTGACGTTATTTCTGTCCTCCTTCACTGCTAAATTTGAAAAAGCTGTGTCCAAAGTCACCCTTTTTGATTGTTGACTCTGTGTATTTCACTTGTTTACCAAAATAGGGAATTCTTCTTTCTTCTAATTCAAAAGCACACTCTTCCAGATCTGTGGCTTCATCTACAGAATTGTTCCAATTGATGACGTGTGCTGCAGTTAACCAGTCTAAGGTTCATACCTTTGTCTACCATTACAATTTTTAAATGTGTGATTCAGTTCTAGGGCTTGTTTTGGGTTAGCTGTGATCTGGCATATTCTTCTGTGAGGCCTCTCAAGTATAAAAGTAGGTGAGGACTCTGTCTCATCTGTTGAGGAATGGACAGAAAGACATCATCAGATGCCAAAGTTATGTACTCACCATAATAATAGGTCTATTTTATCTGTTTCCGTCTTTTCCTCAACTTCCCTCCCACCTTCCCCTCTTTATATTGTCCTGGTAGCAGTATAGTTTAACAGTATCATTTCATTATAAATAAATAACCCACATATCTATGATCAATTGGTAACAAGGAAATAATATGTGGATGCATGAAGATCAAATACATCCTATATATGTAGTTATCCATTTAATGTTTATACTTATTTCCATAATACATCATTATATAAAATAAGTAAGACTAGACATATGTACTATTCATTTATTTATTTATGTATTTATTTGTATATCTATATTTACATTTATATATAGTATCAACATCTATAGACAGTTTATATGTTAAATAAATATTAGTTTAATAGAATATAACATGCTCATAACTGATAGGAATTGTCAGTAGTACCGTCATATTTTCATTTCCTTAAGATTTTATGTATTTGTTTATATATTTATATGATTTCAGATATAACATATATCGTGTTACATATGTATACTTAGATATATTTATGTATATATTTATTCACTTATTCACCTACAGATTTTTATTTATTTTTACTTATTTATACATTAGCGTATTTATCTATCTATCTATTTATTTATTGGTTTGATACATGAACTGTTATGGGGAAAGTAATTAATGTTTGCTTCAGTGGTGCATTAAATATGTAGTTATGAAACATGACTTGTACATAGATAATTAGGAGTTTGAATATACTATCTAAGTATTTGCTTAGTAATTATTAATATATCTGTTAGATTGTTATATTTTGTTTTTAATATTTGAGATATATATATATACAATATATATATCTCATATTACTTGAATTCACAATGTACAACTTTCACGTTTATTTTTAAGTATGCTATTTTAAAGAACTTACAATGCAGCTTGATTCTTCAGAAGACATTTCAAAATGTCTATAATTGATAGACTCAATACTATAGGATGAATGCTATCAGTACTAAATTTGAGTATGGCTTTAAAAGTAAATTATACTCTTCTATTAAAGAAAGATATTTGTTAATTAATTAATTAGATAAATGGTGCAATGAAGGATTGTAGAGTACTATTTAAGTTGAGCTGCTTCATTTTACAATGAAATCTGATGAAGCGTATCAAGGATACGTGAAAGCGCTCATTTCGTCTATTTTATTTGTTCGAATAAAGAAGAAGTTGGATTTTTACTGTGGACTGGTGATTACTTTATAGTAATAGAACTGTTACAGCCGTTTTTGCTCTGGTTCACCTGTGTTATATATTTGTATTAGTATCATTTCATTCTGAGATGGATCACAATGACTTGGCTTTGGCTTCTGAATAATTAGTCTTATTCTGTCCCTCTTTCCTCATACAGGAAAGAGGGTCCAAATGGAGAGATGATCAAATTAGCAAGCAAAGGAGACTAGTTTTGCTGAAACTGAGTTCATCTTCAAGTCTTGTTAAGTACCTTCACAAGGTGGACCTTGTTTTTACCAAATCTCACCAAGATGATACTGATATAGAGAATATATTTTGTATAGCTAAAAATAAAAAAGACAGCTGGACACACAAGTCCCAGGATAAAAAGGTGCCCAGTCCTGGTAGACTCATGGATGCTGGCATCCTCAAGACACTGAAACATTCCTACAATGGGATTAGACCAGTCTCAGGGGAAGGATGGCTCCCCTGTTGTAGAATGAAGTAGTAGGCTACAAAAACTAACAGGCTAAAAAAGAGCTATAAAGATGTTAGTGTGGACTGTTAAGGATAAGAAAAAAAAATGTGTATTGTTACTATTATGCAAGAAGCCCAGAATTTCCAGATAAAAGATATTCAGAAAGATTGAGAGAAATTAGAGGAAAGAAAAATAGTTGCACAAGAAAAACTGTTAAAGGTTTCAAATACAAATGTGTGTTCATTAATACAATAGATTCATGATAAGTAGACCAAGAAAGCTTGGGCCTTTTGGAAAAAGAAGCGACTGAGGAAGTGCAAAAGTGTAAGCAACAAAACCAAGATATTTTGAAAGGTATAAAAAAGAAACATAGGCATGGGAAAGAGAGAGATGATACAGTGTTGTATCCATGCAAAGGAGAAAGTTAAACTAATCAATACAAAAAGCGGCTCCATATATATTTAAAGAGAAGTACAGGCAAAGGCACACACATACAAAAAATTTTACAATACAGAAAGTAATTCACAAAGAGGTAACACAGAACAGAAAATTAGTAAAGCAGAAGTTAAACAAATACCTGCAAAGTGAAGGATTTAGTGTAGGTAGTCTAATACAGGTCATGTCACAGCATGATAGGGCAATGATTCCCGAAAGTAAGTATAAACAGGTGGAGCAGGAGACATCTGAAGAAGAAATGTACACATGGGAAAGAAAAAGAGATTTAATGTGGTGCAAATATTTATGCAGAGGAGAAAGCAAAATTAATCAATACAAAAAGAGCAGCACCAAATATATTTGAAGAGAAATACAGGCAAAGGCATCCAGATATAGAAAATTTTACAAGACAAAAAAATAAGAAAATAAAGGGGAAAAGTAGAAAAGAGGATTAGTAATGGAGAAGTTAAAGAAATAGAAACCGGAGTTATGGATTACCTATGAACATACCTGTCAACCTCTTAGAGTAAGAAATCTGGACAAAGCCATAAAAAAGTGGTAAAATATAGGGGCAGTTTTAAAATATTACTCTTACAAAATTAGCAAGGTCTTAGAATATCAGGTTTTGCATTACCATGACTTTTCAGAAGGGTATGAAGTCTAAAACTCAAATGTTTGTCATTATTTTCTAACTTCAGTCTTTAATGATTTGCCAATAATTTGCCAGAAAGTCACAATTTTATTAAAAATGGACCAAAAATATAAGGCAAAAATCTGGACATTCTGCAAATTTCTGTGCAGTTGAGAGGTATGCCTATGAAGTTGAGAGATTTAGTGAAGAAATCCAGCACTGATAATCTCACAGCATGGTAGAACAGTGAGTCCTCATACTAATGAAAAATGGGTGGAATGGGAAGCACTGATCAGTTGCCTCATGAAGATACTCTGCAGCCTTTTTTTTTAGAAAACCAGTACAAAAGTTCAATTGGAGTTGCACAACAAGGGAAGAAACGGAAAATGGTGACAATTCTGACTAGGATAATGTTATGCAGTGATAGGCCAGTGAGTCTCCATATGATGACATAAAATGCAGCTGAAGAGAATATGTCGCAGGAAGATGTTCTGGAACTTACTGTAGAATGCCCACAGGAAGAAGGGAACAAATAATATGCCCTCGGTTCAGAAGAGTATGATCTAAGGGATGAGTTTCTTCATTTAACAGAGATGGAAAGACGTATTAAGATTGATGAAAGAAATAATTATAGAAAGTCAATAAGACCCAAAATGTTAGAAGTCTTGTAAAACAAATGAACACAGTAGTCAAGACTATTAATAGAAATTCATGTGAAATAACAGAAAGAAATAGGATATACATTACATATAAATTAGTAACAGATAAAGTCTTACTGCCCTGTATTTTTGTGTAAGGGAAAGGGGAAAAAAATCAAATGCCATTGTGGAAGTATCGAATACTGTAAACTAGAAAGCAGTTAAGACAAGAAGCGTCACTGTTAGAAGAGTTTAGAAGAAGGAACAGATCAACAAAAATGCTTAGGTGCGATAAAAGCAACATGCAGTATTAGAACAGACCATTATCTATTGTACACTGTTACAAAAGTTATCAGCACAGCATAAAAACTTAGAAGATATGCAGATAAACATAATGGAAAAGTACGAAATAAGCAAATCATTGATGACCCAAAAGCATTATATAGAGAATTGAGAAACAAGGCAAAAGGAATAGAAACACTTAAAAAGAAGAAGAAATAGACACATTTTGGAAAAATATCTATGAAGACCCAGTGGAACATAATAAAGATGCTGAATGGATAAAAGAAGTTAAAGAAACAGTAAGAAGTTTAAATGTACAGGATATGAAATGGGATGAAATAACAGCCAGAGAAATTGAAACAAAATGAAGAAAAGCTCCTAATTGGAAAACCCTAGGCTCAGATGCAGTATGTAACTTCTGGCTAAAATTGTTAACATCTTTACATGAAGATTTAGCCCTGAGTTTGAACTACTTATATGCATACCCTGAACAGACACCAACTTGGTTAACAACAGGAAACATGATACTCCTCCTTAAGAGTGAACATGCAGGCTATCCTAAAAACTTTAGACCAATAACTTGCCTTCCTTCGATGTGTAAACCAAACACTAGAATTGATGCTGACAGAATTTATAGGCAGTTAGACGAACACTCAATCATGGAAATAGAACAAAAGGGTAACAAAATAAAGTCATATGGGACAAAGGATCATTTGTTATATTCATAATGGAGAATTGTAAATGGAAGACGCTAGGTATGGCATGGATAGATAACAAAAAAGCATTTGACAGCATCCCACATTCATTAAAGGAGTGCTTAGAGATATATAAGATGCATCCTACATTGATAATTACATTACAGTGACCATGTAACAGTGGCAAACCACTTTGCAGCTAAGCCACAACAAATGACAAATTATTATCCCAGGGATAAAAATTCAAATGGAGATATTCAGGGTGACTCTCTGTCACCATTGCTCTTTGATTTTTCTTTAATCCATTAAGCTGTCTACTTAACAGAGGAGGTCAAGGTTACAGTTCGACTCCCAGAAAACAACAAAGTGTAACAACTTACCTTTTTTGTGGATGGTTTAAAACTATAGTTTGTCAGATGAGCTGAAAGCACAAGTGGAAGTAGTCATAACTTTCCCAGATGATAAAGGAATGTCATTTGGTCTTGATAAATACGCAAAAGTAACATTTATAGCAGGAAAGCTGCAGAACAAAAAAAATATCAGTCTGGGACAGAAATGTCATGTAAAGGAATTACAAGAGGGAGTATATAGATATTTGGGAAATGATGAAGGATTGACAATAGAACATGAACAAATGTGAACAAAACTCTAAGTAATATTTTAGAAGACTAAAATTAATACTGAGAACAGCCCTGGCATCTAGGAAGAAAGTCAAAATAACAATGAAGTACCGCCACTCAGATAAAGCTGGTTATACTAAATAAACTTGAGTAAATGTAAAAAGAAGTAAACTTAGCACCATAACTCTCAATAGTGGAACACATTTATTAACTTACACTTGCTAGTACCCAAACATTTTCATTGCACAGGCTTCATCAGGCAAATAGTCAAACAGTAAAAAAGTGGCTTTAAATATCCTAATAAGTCTTGTGACTGAAATCATGTGACTTTTATAATTAAGCATTAAACCATAAGCATATACATATATAAAAAATGTGTATGAAAAGCATAAAATATACAATAATAAAAATATATACAATATGAAAAAATGTTTAAACAGTGTAGAAGTATAGCCATGGGAACTTCCATGGAAAATAGCTGTGACAGCTTAGTTATGAATAAATGGGAGTTGAAATTTGTTCTCTCTAAAACTAATAATGAATTTTTTTAAAAATGTATTATTTTACAGATGCTTTGTGGATGACTTGTTTTTAATATGGAGTGGTTTTCTTGCTTCTTTTAATGTTTTTTTTGTATTTTTAATTAACTACTGATTTTTGCATTTTAAACATTTTATTCATTTTACACAAATAGACATTTTAGATATTCGATTATTTAAAGGAACTACTGGTAAGATAGAAACAAATTTATTTAAAAGAACAGGTTAAAAAAAACACATCTCCACAAAAGCAATATGCACTCCCCTCACATATTCAATAATATAGTTAAGAATCAGCTTACACATGTTGCAAGACTTAATACTAGAAAAGAAGGTATGAATAAACAGTTGGATGCTATGGCTAGAGATTTTATGCAAAGAGGATGTAAAGAAAAAGATGTTAACAAGCTAGTTGTAGAAGTACAAAGGAATAGTGAAAATCTAATTGTAGAAGTACAAAGGAATAGTGAAAATCTAATAAGACCTATATTTTTCTGAAAAAAACTGTTTCTTTAAGCAATCAGAAAACTGTAGACAACAATCTAACAACAAAATGTAATAATACTACAGCAAATGTTAGATGTGTTCTCACTTATGACACCAAAACATGTCAAGTACAAGAAATTATAAAGAAATATTGGTTTATGATGCAATATTTCCCTAGCTTTAAAGACATTACTCCAGATCATTTAACGTTTTTTATAAGAAATCTGCTAATCTTAAAAGTATTTTGTGCTATAAAGAACAGGAGAAATATATTAACAAAGTAACATCTTCCAAAGTAGGCACATGCCATAATTGCCAATTTTGTATGTATATTTACACTGAAAAATATGTTTTCATCTAGTTAAACGAGTACCATTCTATCTAAAGACTTATGGAACATGTGATACAAAAATATCAGTTATATGCATGTATGTAAGTCATGTAATGATTTCTATATAGGTGAAATGAATAGAAAGCTAAAGGAATGAATTTATGAACATACGTCAGATATCCAAAGATAAATAGAAACTAATACACTTTATAAGCACATCAAGGATACTGACATGACCCCCAAATTCTATTTTTTAATGCTACAAACAGAAAATGAAAGTATTAGAGGGGGAAACATTAAAAATAATACTGAAATGAGAACAAATGGATTACTCGTTTTAAGGCACAGCAAACTCCTGGTGTTTAATGACAGTTTTACATTGAAATCAGTTTTAAGTGAATTAAGAGAGAGAATAAAATGATTAAAAATTTAATGCATTTTTTATGTATTTTTATTATTGTATGTATTGTGCTTTTCATGCACATCTTTCATATGTGTATATGCTTGTTTCTTTAAATCCTTAATTATAAAAGTCACATTGTTTCAGTCAAAAGACTTATTAGGATATTTAAAGTTGCTTCTTTTACTGTTTGACTATTTGCCTGGTGAAGCCTCTATGGTGAAAAGTCTTTGGATAAATTTGTTCTACTATCAAGTGTTGTGGTGCTTGTTTACTTTATTTTTACATCTAGGAAGAAAGTCCAAGCTATACACAAATTTGTTTTTCCTCTTCTTACAGTTTTGGGGTAACTGAGTGACCCAAAAAGGTATTGGATCAGTTGGACAGGAAAAGAAGAAAAATGCCTCGTGCTTATCAAATGATGTATAAAAATCAGTGTCTACCAAGATTATATATTTCTCGTTCTGAATGAGGTATGGGTCTCCTCAAAATCTATTACATGTTTAAATCTGCAGTCATAGGACTGCATACATGTATAGTGAACTCCTAAGATCCAAACTTAGTGAAAGTTGTTGAAACATGAAGAGAACAAGTCTAACGTGACCTCCTTGCTGAGTTTAGCAGACGCATATTGCTGTCAAGCGGGAATGGAAACCAAACCAGAAATAGATAAAAATCGGCCTGCAACTGAATGAATGTGCCAAAAAACAAATGAAAGTATATAAGGAGAAGGATCAGAGAAGAAGGCAGAAAATGTAGAAAAGGCAGAAATATAGTTGTAAGTGCAGAAAACTGGAACAACTACGTATTGTTTAGGATCTGATGTAGGAATGGTTAATGAGAGGTGAATTTAAACCAAAAGATGAAAGGTTAATATTGGCAGCCCAGGATAGCAGACAAGGTCCACTGAGCATGTGAGAGAAACAGACAAGTGCAGGTTCTATAAAACAGAACTGGAAACAGTTGCAAACCTTGTTGCTGGATGTGATACACTATTGGCAGGGGCCTTGTATACTGAAAGGCATAATAATTTGACAAGATTATTGCACTGGGGATTGCATAAACATTTACAGTGTTGAAGTAGCTGAGAAGCATTGGAAACATGGGCCACAAAGAGAATAATGAAGTTTATATTACATGGGATCATCCATTACCAACAGTTAAAAAAATAGATTCAAGAAAACCAGATATAGTAGTCTATGAAAAGAAGACAAAAGTATTATTGATTTGCTACACCTAATGATTACAGTGTCTTACGTACAGAGATACACAGTCATAAAATACCAGGATTTGCAGGCAGAAATGAGGGCATTGTGGAAGAAGGATACCCAGACAGTTCCAATCGTAGTAGGAAAAATGGGTCTCATAAAGAATTTACAGTCTTGTTTAGATGTGCTACTGATGCATGTAACTCTATATGAATTGCAGGAGGAGTCAGTTCTAGGCACATTGCGGGTGCTACAAAGAACACGTTTAGCTAATATCAACGATTGAAACAATGCTAATTTCATGAGCTATAATCATACTTCAGTTTGGGAATGGGGTCCATTTCTATTATTATAGTAGAAACCCAAAAGACTTGGAGAAATTAAACCAAGAGTTACCACCATTTAAGTCACTTGCTCTTTAAAGGTACCTTACAGATAGATGTATATTAACATTTTGCATTGCCTTTTTTGAGCAGATAAAGTCTATTTGAAGTAGCTCATTCTGTTCACAGGGATTATGGTTGGGGGGGGCTGAGCACCAGATCCAGGGCTTGGAAGTGGCTGTGGCCAGTTCCGAGATCCAGTCAAAGACCCATCCATTGAGGAAAGGACATAAACGGACAACAGAGATCTCTCATTGTAGTGAGTACATAGGTTTTGTGTTTCTCTTCCATTTAACAGATAGCTGGCATGTATGTCTTCTTCACATGAAAACTACTGTTTTGTTTGTGTCTTTATTGATACCGTCCACCACCAGTTTTCTTCCTTGAAATCTTCTCTGTAACTTGAGCACGTTATTTAAACTGAGGTGTAACCAAGGTGCTGTATAGAAATGGTCACCTCCTTAACCCAGTAATCATTTTTAGTAGCAGAACACCTTAATATCATTTAGAAACTTCTTGCACATATTGAACTTAGTATTTCTGTTTAGCAGACACCCAAGCTCCTAAGCTTTTTTTTCTGTCATTGGACAGCTGCATAATCTCTTCCACTGGTACATATTTGACATCTGTGTCCTACCCAAACTGCATGACTAGACCAGTTTTGCTGTTTAAATTTAAGCCACTATGTCTCTAATGCAAGCTCTGCATTAAGCACAGTTTGACTCGAGAGTAATTAGATTGTTGAAACAATTTTATTTATTGGGCCGACTTATCTAAGATGAAAAATATGGTTCCGCACTACTCTCCCTAATCTCAGAAATCTCACCCATTACCTTGAGGTCTATCTCTTGGCTATTCTGAAATAACACCCCAGAGTCCTCATACTCATCCATGGACTGTGATTCACAGATTCCTTCCTGCTCACTTTCCTGATGAGATGAACAATGTCACCTTCCTCTAGTTCTCCCTTCCCTTGTTGTTCCAGGGTACTCCAAGATGAACTAGAAACTTCTCATAGTGTGGACTAGCATAAAATTGAATTTGCTTGACAGATTGCTGATCTTCTCTTTCAGAAAACTTAAATTGTTTTCCTTGTGGGGGGGGGGGCTTCCTAAATGTATTGAAATGAAGTTTTCAGAAGCTGGTTTTGTCTCGTGTCAAATAACAAAATCGATGCAGTGTGAGATGAAATTCTTTTTACTTCAGTTCATTGAAGGCTTGGCACTACATACAGGGTTATGCACTTCAGTTAAATAAATTTGACAGGGCTAAGCCCGTTTACCCCAGTGTGCTGCAACCTCAGCACTGATTATGTTAAGTAGTGAGGCATAGGTACACCCCCCACAAAGCATGCATACACACACGCATACAGACAACTGACAGAAGTCTTGTTTATCTTTTGATGAAGGCAGACTTGCTGCTGCAGAGCATTTTTGATTAACCTGATTTTTCTTGCAAACATGACAAAAGTCCTGGTAGGAAGTGACCTTCTCTGTTCTTATACACGACTTTTTCTTTAAGTGGTGATCTGTCGCACACAACCTTTTTTATGTGTGTAAATATATTATTTGTTGCTTTTCTGTTATGTTTAGACAGTTTTACTGAAAATAATTAAATTCTGTCAAACTTGGCATTATTTTCCCATGGTATTACAGGCTTGACTTTGTATTCATTGTTGTTCTTTAATTCTTGACTATTTAGTAGCATGTGACAGATGATTTTATTATGTGAAAATATAAGTGAATACAGACTTTTGCAGTTTTGAAAGACTGGACACTTGACTTGATATGTGTATACTGAACATATGTTTAAGCATACGTTTTGTGTTTGCCTTGGGCTGGTAGATGTACAACAGTTGTTGTAGTTCATCTATCCTTGTGTTGACTTACTCATGTCCTGTCTAAATTTGGAATGATTTATGTTTTATTTTTAACTTTGCTTTCAAAGCATTAATCCTTTTTTGCTTTGTGAGGTGGAGCAGAAAATGAACAAGATGGACTGGATCACCCTTCTGTTGAAGTTTCCCTGGATGAAAATGCAGGAATGCTAATGGATGGATTTGAGAGGACATATGATGGCAAACTGAAATGCCGCTATTGCAGTTATGCAAGTAAAGGAACAGCGAGACTAATTGAACACATAAGAATTCACACAGGTAATGTAAACACAGTACTTTTGAACAAATTGTAAGTTTTTCTTCATGCTATGTGCATCTCATGTCATATTAAATTTGGTTACCGTATTGAATGGTAACCGCTTCATAATGACCATGCCATCTGAATGTGGGCTTATCCTAGTGGTTCCTTATGTACTAGATTATATCAGTGATTCTGTTGAACTTTGGACTATGATGCTAAATATAACATTATACGACGACCCCCCATTAATATTCAAAAACGTGCACGCTGATTGGTCAGCATGCATGTTGTAAATCGGAGTTATAGTAATGGAAAAAGGTCCAGTCGCCCGGACTTTTTCCATTACTATAACTCTTTTTTTACAGCAATGGAGAACATCTCCATTGCTTCACACTGTCTCGCTATGTTAAACAAGTTTAACATAGCGAGACAGCTTTAAAAAAAGCAATGGAGATTCTCCGTTGCTTTTTTTTAAAGCTGTCTCTCTATGTTAAACTTCTTTAACATAGCGAGACAGTTTGTAAAAAGCAATGGAGATCTTGCTTTCTCCTTTGCTTTTTTTCAAAACTGTCCCGCTATGTTAAATGGGTTTAACATAGTGAGACCGCTTTAAAAAAGCAACAGAGATTCTCTGTTGCTTTTTTTAAAGCTGTCTCGCTATGTTAAACCCATTTAACATAGCGAAACAGTTTGTAAAAAGCAACGGAGACCTTGCTTTCTCCGTTGCTTTTGCCCACAGCTCTGATGTACTGCGTAAGCATACGCATGCACAGTACATCAGAACTGCCGCAGAATACCAGACAGCTGCGGAAGGGCAGCAAGGAGGCATTATACAATGCCATTATTTAAGAAAAGAAATTGTTATTTTTTTTTAAATAATGTCATTGTATAATAGCATTAACCCACTTCTGGGTGTGGGTAATGCTGGATTTACCCACGGTTGGCTTTGTTTGACCACCCGGGCTTCAACCTCATGACCAAACCTCACCAACCATGGGTAAATCCAGCATTACCCACACCCAGGCATGGGTTATTGCTATATTATATCTGGTTAAAAAAAATTTTCTATAATAACCTTCAAAGTAATTCTAAAACCTCCTGGATCTCCATCAGCTATGTAAACCTGGTCAGGCTACACAACACACACATTCTTCAGCTACCCATAGTGACAACAGCAACATTGCCCACCTTTTCAGAACCTACTTTGCACAAACTAGCAAGTTATTACTCAACAGCTCCTCCCCTGCCTCCTTACAAGCCCCACTCCAAGTCAGTAACCACCCTTACACTTCCTCTCTACAACCATTCTCCACTGCTTAAATTCAAGATTACTGCCCTAGTACATGACAGTTATACCAGCGGAATACATACAAATGACAGCTGAAGATGTAGCCTGTCCAGTGTCCATCTTGATAAGCTGCTTTTTTAAAGAATCTTATCTCCCACTCCTGTGGAAAACACAATCCTGCATCTTACTACTACACAGTGATAATCCAAGCGTTGAAAGTACACCATAAAACAAGCAAAAAGGCGAACGCTGACACCACACTATGTAGCTTGAGAAACTGAAAATAATGAAGCAAACTCGTGCAAACCAGCAGGACAAAGTAAAACCACTTTTAATAACAGTTGAGCGCTTTCAGAGCTTTCCTGAGGAAGCCTGTATTGTAACAGGTGAAAGCGCTCAACTGTTATTAAAAGTGGTTTTACTTTGTCCTGCTGGTTTGCACGAGTTTGCTTCATTGTTTTCAGTTTCTCAAGCTACTACACAGTGATGGTAATTTCCACCCAATTGCAATCCTTCCTCCTCTATCTAAAGTCCTTCAGAAATACATAGAATATCAGCGACTTAACCATGTCACACAAAACTCTTTCCTCTGCATAACTTGTTTTTACCCTCATCACAGAATCACCACTGCAGTACTTGGTTTCATCAGCACAGTAGTTTATTATTAATTTGTCTTTGTTTACTGGGAAAGTCTGACTTGGTAATACCAATTTTCAGAGGTGGCCTGGGAAGAAAAGCTCTATTTGCTTACGTTGCATTATACCAAGTTCCAGTAAGCATCCAACAAAATAAAAGTAAACATTGTTAGCTTTGTTGCCTGAATTATCAAAGACCTTTGACACAATTTCTTGCAGTAAATTCTTGTCCAGGCTATTACTTCTAGGTCTTAGTAACTCAACATTGAACTGGTTCCATAGCTACCTTATTAGTAGGCCCTAGGCAGTAAAATGGCAAAATCACTTCTCCACCTTTCTTCGCATATCCTTTGGAGTCTCCCAAGGCTCTCTCTGTGACCCTATAGTATTTAATATCTTCATTAATGATCTGCACATAGCTAGTAAACGTGCCTCCATCATGCAATATGTAGACGACAGCCCACAACCAAAAAAAAAAAAGCTAAAACAACTTGCCCATAAATCTTTCTCTTAAATCAAAAGATGGCTATTTAACTCTCAACTGCTTCTGAACCTCATCAAAATAAAATTAATACTTTTCACCCTCAATCACCTTACACCTCTAAAGACAAACTTCTCTGTAGCCTCTGATAACTCCACTACTAGGTGTATACATAGATGAAAACTGAAGTTATACTACTACATTCCGCACATGGTATAAAAAAACACCAAAAACCTATCTGTCTTTATAGGATCAAAGAAATCTGGTTAGACCACTCCAAAAAATAAGACCTCTATCCACCTTGATAGCTAGATTATAGGTTCATAGGTAAGTACTAGGCTATCTGCCTGAGGGCATCTAGAAGTCTAGCCAGAATGTGTTGGCTTTCGCCGCCTCCTTAGATTAGTTCCCTGTGCCTTGGTCCAGCAGAGCCATTAGTTCCCTGTGCCTCTGTCCAGCAGAGCGACTGTAGTGATCCCCGAGGTAAACTGTTTCCCATCCACTCGTCAAGGTTTCTCTTGAAGAGTGGTTATTGAGGGGCTCTGCCTAATGTAGATTGGAATCCTGTTCCAAAGCATGGGGGGAGTCTCTGGGACAGGAATCTATCCCTCCAGCACGCCCTATTTATCGTTGTGGTGAGGTTTAGATCCCTAGAGCGTGTGGCTCTTGGGGATTTTTTTTTTTTTTTTTAGGTGGAGCATGACCATCAATTCTGGATTGGACATGGCTTTGTATGTCAGGCAGAGATCACCTCTGAGTAAGTGGCATGCAACCGAGTACAGCTGGAGTTTCTTCAGTCAGGCTGCATAGGGCATCTGTTTGAGGCCAGTAATCCTCTTGGTGAGGTACTTCTGTGGTCTTTCCAGCTGTTGCAGGTGTCTTGTAAGGTACATCCTAAATGGGGCGTTGTACTCTATGATGGGTCTGGGAAAGCTAGAACAATGCTGTTAGAAGATAGCTAAATTTGCAACTAATTTTCCCACAAAGCCCACTACTGTCTGACCCTCAGACAACTGCAGTGGCTGGAACTACCTCAAGACAACTCCTCACTGTCCACAAACTTGTTTACAAGCCAAACAACTGTCCTTCCTTAAATATTATTTTCCGCCATAAATACCACTGATAACTTTACATTCTACTTTCAGACTCTTGCTGCTCAGATCCATATTAAAAACTCTGCAAGCAACTTACTATATAGTCCCAGTTATGTATCAAATATCTGGAATTCTATCCCACTCCAATTAAATCAAGTTGAAGCTCAAAAGCTTTCCAAATCTCACCTAAAAGCCAACCTGAGTAACTCATGGCTCTGCCAGTTTTCTCTCCCCAGTTGATTTTTCACCTCCTCACTTTTGCAAATCTACTAATACAACTTCCACTCCTCTCCCACTCAAAGGTCCCTTCCACTTACTTTGACCCTTTGTACCTCTCAGCCCCATCACCTCCTACTCTCTCTCTCTTGCTTAATCATCATATCAAAACTTCACTCCTGGACCTACTCAAACTCTGATATTCCTCTTCTGCTTCTCTGTAATTTTCCTCTTTAGAGCCAGTAGTCTGGTAGTCCTTGCCATGCTGCTTTTATTTCACTCAACATATCAACTAATCCACCTATGACAACCACAATGGCTGACCTTGAACATCTTAAACTTAAGGCCACTTGTAACTGTTGTATCTAAATGAACTGTTCCATGCTGTTTGTAAACTGCATTTCCTATGCCATGCTGTTTTTTTGTAAACATTGCTGTTGCTGAAACTATGTTGTCGTGTTATGCAAAGTGTATGTACTTGTATTTCATTGTGTTGTAAAGTTTATATAATTATACTGTGGAGCTTTTCTCCGTAGCACTAAACTGAAAGTGGGTCCTCTCCCTAGATGGACTTTCCTGGTAAACAAAAACAGTAAGTAAGAAAGTAAATAAATAAA
Organism: Protopterus annectens; assembly: GCF_019279795.1. Lineage (NCBI taxonomy): Eukaryota > Metazoa > Chordata > Ceratodontiformes > Protopteridae > Protopterus > Protopterus annectens. Next base: position 307,591,376 of record NC_056748.1, read on the forward strand.
TAAAACTTTCTTTGCAGTGCAAACTCCAATCATCTTGTATCTGACACCGGAATATGGTTGCAGCTCAATGAGATCTTATTAGTGTGCCAAGGCATGTTAAAACTTTTCATAAATTTTAGTCTATTGTTTATTGAGCATGCCATTTTCTTAATGTAATCAGAAAGTGTGACCAGAAAGTAATATACACTGCAGAGTGGCTTTTTTTTAAACCTGATAAGCCTACTATTCACAAAAAACTTTTTTCCTTATTTTTCTGGAAACACTGTTTAATTTGGTGATCTGCAATTGGTAAGAAGTGTGGATTTAAGGAATCAAACCCTGGACAAAACAAGATTGATTCGTAGATATAACCTTAACCTTCTGTGCTAAACTGACATACCTTTTGAAATTCTTCACTAGCACAATTCTTTTGTGATACAGTGTGTCTTATTTCTGAATTATATAAGAAATAAAATAGCAGATTCTTTGCCTGGCTGTGTTTTAAACTAGAAGAATAGTTTACTCTTTAATCCTGTTTCTGTTTCTACTGAATTCAAGAGTACCAGCTCATTCAAGTACAACAGTAAAGCTTGGTAACCTCAGTTGCCCTTTAGTGTTAAATTTTGCAATAATTGTCTTCAGTGTTGTTTAAATTGTATGCAGCTTTGTTACATCGATACCAAGGGCAAACATTTTTATTATCAATGCCATTTTGCTTTGTCTACATTTTAGTTGTCTACTGCTTTGTTTGCAAAATTAATGGCTAGAACTATAGTCATGCAGTTAAAAAAAAACCCTGCTGTTATTTTTGTGATAGAATTTGCTAATGTTTTGTAAACTACATCTTTGTACTTTCAGACACCTTGTGTCACCATAATGATTGGAAATTATAACTTTTATTGTCTTTGCATTTATAACTGTACCAGTGTTCAGTATTAATCTTCAGAGCAACAGATGAGTGGCACAACAAAATCCAAAGGAAATATTAGCATTGCACAGGTTACTCATCAGATACGATTCATGGTATGAGCTGAGATCCTAATGTTGGCAGTTGGCATTTGACCTTTATGTGGACAGTTTACCAAATGTTTTCTTTCATTTCACCTTTGTTTCTCTATTGTGTTTTGCATTTGCTTCATTTTATAGTAAGCACTGGACTTCATTATGTATGACACCTGTTTTCATTGATTTAGTCATTTTGGTGTTGTTCTGATCCATTTTTGAGCAAGGCTTTAAATTTCTTTTCTTTTGTCATCATCATTTTCCTGAAAACATTTTTGTATCCTGGATCTTGAATATTGTCTTTTTAAAGAAGCCTGTCCCATAAAAATAGTCTAGCTAAGGGTATATGTGAATATCCTGGGAATGCAGAACTCTGACATGGGCATGCCAAGTAGTATAAGGACCAGGTGGAGGGCCTGTCAAGAGACATGAAGCTAGAGACTGACACAAACCTAAGTAAAGTGATCTGAAAGCCAAGCCAAGGACCTCTAGACTTGGTGTTACTTCTAGGAGCATCATGGCTGCAGTGGCCTTTGCACTTTTCTGTCATTATTCATTCTCTGTTGAATGGCTGTTCACAAGCCTGGTCCTTAAAAAGGCAAGGATATTGAGTAACAACGTCCTATCCATTTCTGTGCTTTGGTAGCAAATTCTTATATTCTGTAAGCACCATTCCATCCTCAGGAAAAGCAACTGCTGTTGATCATTCTTCTATAGATGCGCTCCCTGTCACATGGTAGAGCACATCAGACAGCTGTCTGCTAAATATGGTACTGTTTTCTTTTATTTTTCTCCTCCTGTACCTGCCTCATTCTTTTCAAAGACACTTTTTTATTTTTTCCTACATAAATGTGTTTTGTTAGTCTGAGACTTTAAAGAGCTGAATTTCCAGCAGTGACAAGGGCAATACATTCTCCTCTCTTTCACTGGCTTACTTCCTGAGGACCCCAGACTTTGAGGAAGCCCTTAATGTCATTCTTGGTTTTCTCACTAAATTTGTCTTGGAGCAGGTATATGTAGGCTTTTGTCATTTCTTACTTTCAAACTGTTCTTAACGCCACTGTTTTTCCCGTATGTGAATGCTTATGGACTTTGTTGATGTACCTGTAAAATAGTAAGTCGTTTGTACTTGGCACAGCTCCTCTTTAAAAGAGGAGCAGAATTGTAACATAAACATATTCATTATTTCCTTCCCTTCTTCAACATAGGAATATATAAAGTCTGATTTGAAAATAGTGCAGTTTTGTGAGTATATTCACCCGTAACAGTGATTCTTGTGGTCCGTAAAATGAAGGCGATAAAGCTACTGGTGAATGACTGTTTCAAAGCTTTATGTTTTTCAACAGTTAGATGACCCCTGGGGATGTACATTGCATCCATCCATCCACCCACAGCCAGTTTTCCCATTTTTGCTCTTGGTCAATGTGTCACTTCAAGAGTAGCAGTCATCTAGAGCTAAGCTTTACACTGCCGAGTGGTGTCATGCTTTTTATATGTTTCATTACTCTTCCATTGCTGTCAGGCAACAACCCTGCCTTCCCTGGGAGCCACCATATAGGTGTTCATCAAGGTTTATGTGTTTAGATTCTCAACCCTGCCCCCAGTGACTAATGTGAGCACCCACATCACTGTAGGGACATACTGTGCCCTCCCCTGGCTTCTGTTTTCTTTCACATACATGCATACCATGCATACAAGGGCTGTAGTCACTGGCTTGAAATGCTAAAATCCACATTCCACAGTCTTGCAATCACTGTTGTCATGTAAGCCTGTACTTCCACTGGGGCAGTTTTGGCTATGTGGGACCACCATCCTCCATCAAGTGTATGAGCTTGGCCATTCCAGCTGCTGCACCGCTAGTTGAAATATTGTCATCTAGAGCTTCAGGGCTTCATTTCTCTTTACCACAGATTTAAGGTTGTATGGTGCACTTTCACATTGTGGGCATAAGTGAGAGAGATCCTGACTGTAGAAGAGTGTGCATTGTGCAGCCTGTTTTCTGTTTTTTTTTTTACTGCCTGAAGTAATGTGTGTACTATTTTGTAAGATACCTTATTAACATTTTTATAGTATACTATTCTTTTGAGCTTGTCATTTGATTTCCAGGATTCAGTTTTTGGCACTGCTGAGTGCAGTCTTTTCTTCATTGTATTTAATGTGATAAAGGTATTAGTATATCTGATTAAACTTATATTTACCAGAGAGTGGAGCAGCTACACAGTGGTTAGTGTTGCTGCCTCGAAGCTCCTCTTCTGAAGTTTAGCTGTTAACTAAAGTGCCTTCTCTGCTTAGTATGTATGGCTTTGTAGGTCTTTGCTGTGTGCTTCAGTTCCACCTAACATCCCAAAGAACTGATGATCCCTCAAACTGCCCATTTGTGAACGTTTGTGTGTTGAAACAGAGTGGAGTTCTGTCTAATATTAGTTTCCCTATCTTGCACCCACCCTGCCTCCCTGGATTGGATTACATGAGTAATAAGAAGGTGAGTGAATGATATTTACTGAAGTTATTTTTTCTTAAAGACATCCCCTCAGAAAAGCCAGTGTAGAAGCATTGCTTTGGGCTTAAAGTTTCTTCTAATGACTATCATCTTAAGTGTTTCGGAGGATAAAGATTCAAGTTCTTTTTAAGATTGTGCAGCTTCTTGACCTTAGCAAAGAAAGTAGAAATGTATCCAGTTTTTGTGGGGATCCTTGGGTGTATAGTAGAAGCAGCAAGAGGTGAAGTATGTCTTATTTTTTTTTAATTTGGAATAATTTGCCCAGTACTTTCCTTGTGTATCACAACCCTGTCTTGTGCCTGTGTCATGGAGCAGATGTATGGTTTGAATAAGTACTGAAGCTTTGGTATGCTGGCCAGACGTATGATGTACTTGACAAGATTCTTCCTATATGTGAGCTGCTAGATATGTTACACCTAAAGAAATCCCAATCCCTCCATGCCACACTCTCCAGGGACCTAATCTTCATTACCACAATAAACAGAACATGCTGGAGGGACAGGTTCCTAACCCAGAGACGTCCCATACTCTGGAACAAACTTCCCATTGATGTCAAACAGAGCACTTCACTGGCCCTCTTTAAGAGAAATCTTGACAAGTCTTTCAGGAAACAGAAAAAAAGACTCCTGCTTTCCCTCCACCATCTTCTGCATTATAGCAACATTTAAAGTCCTTGGTCTGTTCATATCCTATTAGTTCTATAGGGCTGGACCCAGACTTTAGAGATGAGGACATTGCCTTCATTTGCACTCACATAACACACACACACACACACACACACACACACACACACACACACACACACACACACACATGATTGAAGGATGTCTGGCTTGCTGTTTTGGAGACAGAGCATTTTAAGATGCCAACTAAAGAATTATTCCCTTCTAAATTGAGATAGGGTAAGATGCTGATGCTTCTGGTGCACAAATCCCTTTGTATTCCTGTTATGCATTTCTTCACTGAAGGTCCAAATTTCAGAATTTTTCCTAGAGCTGAATTTTACTTAACTTGAGCAGTGCACAATCTGAAGTAGTTGACTTCATTCATTCTGCACATATGGGTATACGGATCCGAGCCGGCAAAAACTTTTCAAGCATTAGCTCCGAGCTCCAAGCTCCTCCCCTATCTATATTACCTCACTTCCTCCTGTCTAGCCCCAGATTTCATTTGCCATTCTATGAGTCAGCATCGTGGTCTCTTAGCTCTTTGCTAGGTGGTAAGGTTTTTGGTACTTTTTGCTATTTGTTGAGTGTGAATTCCTTCCCTTTTTCCTCCCTTACAATCGAGTTTTTTTAGTTTGTATCCTCTAATTGTAGTTTTGTGTTCTGGTTCCTGCCTAGGCCCATCCCGCTTTAGTGTGTGTGCGTGCGTGTGGTCCGTTCAGGGCTTTTTTTCTGCCATTGTTATGGCTGAACAGACTAAGGTTCTCTTCAGAAAGTGCACAGAGTGTAGTCATGAGCTTTCTCCAGCCGATGGCCACACTTTGTGTGTTCTATGTTTAGGGGTCGCCCATCTGCCAGTATCATGTGACATTTGTTCGGGGTTTAACCCAAGGGCGTTGAAGGATCGTCAGGCTAAGCTTGTGGCCAAAGGCTTGCTACCTGCTTCTGCCCTGGAGTCTGCCTCTGTTTCCTGTCCAGCCAGGGACTCGGTGCAGGTAGGAACTCAACCTCCCACCATGCCTGCTTCTTCGGAGTCGTCCCAGAGAGGTAGGGACAAAAGGGAGAAAGAGAGGCACCATAAAGAGAGAGACAACCCAGGAAAAGGTCTCCAGACAGGAAGTCTTTTTCCAGTCCCTCTGCTAAGATATCTAGGTCTCGTTCTCCTAGGCTCCGCTCTCCCCATTTCTCACCGGAGCCGACGGAGCCATCGGAGCTGAGGCACTCCCCTCTGATCCGATCCAGACCTGAGTCGGTCGCTTCCTCCAGATCGACTCAGAGTGTATCCGAACTTGATATGGACAGGCTGATGAGGAGGTTCATCCAGAACCAGATTCAGATGGGGGTCTTACCAGGACCCTCTCCCATTGTTGAGGGTTCTTCTTCTGCTACTATGTTCCACCCTATTGCTCCTTCCCCGATCTGACCCGATGCTTTGGGGTTTTCGGGTCCGAGACCTTGCGGAGCCGTGGGGTCAGTGCCGATGGTTTTCGTTTCCTCGATGCCAGCCGTCACCTTGAGTTTCTCGGATCCAATCTCGAATCAAGGAGACTCTTGGAGCCGTGGTCGGGGAGTTGGACCCGAGAGTCGGGATCTCGTTCTTTTGGATCCCACCCTCGGTGCCCGGACTACCCCGCAGTCGGCTCCGATTCCGGCTTCGGTGCCGGGGAGAGCCTCTTCCTTATGTTCTACGGAGGCGAGCTCTCCATCGGCATTCAGGGCAGTGGAAAGGGTCTTCTCCCAGGGGTTGAGACCACAGCTCACATCCTCGGATCCAGCCCAGACCCCCCTGATTTTGGATTCTGCTCCCATTGCCCTGTCTCAGGGACAGCCCGTGCCAAGGCAGCCCAGGTCGTTCCCCTCAGGGTTACGACTCCTTTCCAGAGAGTCACACTGGAGAGGAACCTCATAAGTGTAAGTGCAAGAGGAGGCACTTGGACTCCCCTGAGTTCATTACCACTGATACGGATTTGGATGAAGGAGAGGGTTCCCCCAGATCACCTCCCGAGGATGTCTCGTTTAGAGACATTATGGAGATCCTCCACCAAAGAGGAGGTTGGTCAGCTCCCAAACCCTCTGCGGATGAGTCCGTATTCCTGGATGCCTTTGGCGCGGGCCCATCTACTTCCTGGGTCTCCCCCCAGCTGACCCTTTGGTGGACCTCATCACCACTAGGGCATGGAAGGATCCTGACACCGCAGAGCCTATCCCCAAAAGGCCAGACAAAATTCTTTCTCCACCATCAGACAGGCAGGCATGGTCCAAGGGAGCCCCGGTAGACGCTTTGGTGGTTGCAGCTGCCACAAAGAAGGAACTAGCACAGGAGAGTTCCTCGGTTCATCCACTGGACAAGGAGTCCAGGTCGATGGATCGTTTTGGGAAGCTCATGTACTCATCAGCGACATTTTCTATTCATGCGCTGAATTACCTGGCACATGTCATTTGACTGCAGCGAGACCTTATATCGGAGCTAACTGAGTGGCCCCCGGAATCTCTGTCGCAGCAGAACAAGCAGTCCTTTACTGCCAAGATGACAATGCTGAAATCAGTGACTAATACCTCTATGCATCTCCTCTCTCATGCCATGGAGGGTGCTGCTAGAGCTGCAAGTACAGGCGTTGCTTTGAGGCAACACGCCTGGATCAGGCTGTGTCAATTTGCGGACCCCTTTAAGGCGTCTTTCATCAGTGCCCCATTTGATGGATCATCTCTCTTTGGGAAGACCGTACGTGACACACTAACCCGGAGTGAGAAGGACGGAAAGACTTTGTTGGCCGTCGGAATCCGCTTCTCTAACTCCCAGAGGTCCTATTCCAGGAACCAAAAGGGGCAAAAGAAGATGTGGTTCCAGAAATCACAGTCCTTTCGTGACAATCAGGAGTATTCGTCCCACAGAGGCCGAGGGGGACAAGACCGACACCGCCCCAGGGGCAGAGGGGGTCCCAGAAACTTCGAGTCTAGGGAACCTTTTTCTGACAGACCCGCTCAACAACCCTGAGGGGTTGCCGGCTGCTCTACTCTGGAGGCAGTTGGGGGAAGATTTTCCTTACATCCAGCGGCATGGGAGTCCGTTACTGCAGACCACTGGGTGTTAAACATCATATCCAGAGGATATTCTACCCCTTTCATTTCACATCCCACATCTCCAGCTCACCTTCCAGATGTCCCACCCGCTGACAGGGAGGCTGCAGCTTTAGAGGTTTCAAAGCTGTTACACAAACGAGCCATTGAGCCGGTCCCCCTAGATCAATTCGGATCAGGCATCTACTCCAGGTTCTTTTTAGTGCCAAAGAAGACGGGGGACCTCAGGCCCATTCTGGACCTGTCTATCCTCAACCTATCGGTAGAGAAACAAAAATTCCGGATGGTCACTCTACAGTCCATTCTACTGTTTCTGAGAGAATGCGACTGGATGTGCTCGTTAGACCTCCAGGACGCTTACTTATCACATCAAGGTCCACAGGAGCTCCAGGAGGTTTCTCTGCTTCCAGCTAGGGGCCAGTCACTTTTAATTCAGAGCCCTACCCTTTGGTCTCACCACAGCCCCCAGGGTGTGTTCACCAAGGTTTTGGCGGTCATAGCGGCTCACCTGAGACTTCAGGGCATTCAGGTATTCCCCTACTTAGGCGACTGGCTCTTCGCTGCATCCACCAAGCGTCTCCTGTATCGTGCCCTACACTACTTCCTTGGTCTGGCTCACAAGTTAGGCATCTCGATCAACCTCAACAAGTCCCACCTGACTCTGGTTCAGATCATAGACTTCATCGGGGCTCGTTTGGATTCGATTCAATCAAAGATTTTTCTCACTCTGGAAAGGACAGCGAATCTCAGACTCCATGTTTCCGTGATCTTGGATCACACGATCGTCACAGCAGCCGATGTTCTCAGGGCCCTGGGTTCCATGGCAGCAGCAATCGCTATACTCCCTCTTGCACGTCTTTACATGAGAGTCCTTCAGTGGAATCTGGCAGTCCAATGGTACTGGCTAGAACTTCCCAGCTTGTCTTTGTCACTGGCTAGAACTTCCAATGAGTTTCCACATCCGTATCAATTGGGCATGCAGAATGGCACTCCTGTGGTGGCTTCACTCTGCAGACATATTTGCAGGGCGCAGCTTTCTAGCCCCTCAGGCTCAAGCCACGGTGACCATGGACGCTTCTCAGCTCGGGTGGGGGGGGCACTTCCTGGGAAGAACGGTCCAAGGCACGTCGTCCCTTCCAGAGACCAAGCTACACATCAACATCCTGGAAATGAGGGCAGTTTTTTTAGCATTGAGAGCCTTGCACCCAGTCCTACCTCCGGGGACGATAGCCATTCAGACAACATGTCTATAGTCTGGTATATAAACAAACAGGGAGGGACCCGATCCTACCCCCTTTGTCGCGAGGCCATGAGAGTTTGGGAGTGGGCCATATCCACCAGCCGGTTTCTCGTGGCAACACATATCCCGGGACGCTCCAACATTCTGGTAGACAGTCTCAGCAGGGCTATCCTGCTTCCCTACGAGTGGTCCCTGAAACAATCAGTGGTGTAGAAGATCTTCCTTGTTTGGGGTCAACCTTGCTGTGATCTCTTCACATCTCCTTCCAATGCGAAGTGCAGCAAATTCTTCGCTCTGATCCCCCCTTCGGGGGATGCCCCCAGGGACGCGCTAGTCCATGCTTGGCCTCCCGGGCTACTGTATGCTTATCCCCCGTTACGTCCGATTCCGAAGTTCCTTCAGAGAGCTTGCCGGCTGCAGTGCAAAGTCATTCTCATTGCTCCCTTCTAACCGCATCAAGTGTGGTTTCCCTTCCTATGGTCTCACCTGTTGGCCCCTCCCTGGGCACTAGATCCATGTCCGGATCTAGTTTCTCACCCGTCGGGCTTGCCCCTGCCCAACCTGGACAGTCTCAAGCTGACGGCTTGGCTGCTCTAGTTCCCATGATCATCAGGACTCCCGAACTTTCGTCTCCTGTTAAGAATATTCTGGTAGCTTCTCTTAAGGCCTCCACTAGGAAACTGTACAATAGCAAGTGGAAACGTTTTTGCGTTTGGGCCTTTCAGCGCAATCAGAACCCATTTACAGCCCCTGTTCCGGTCATACTGGATTTTTTGGCAGATCTTTTTCGGTCAGGCTCTAGTGCTTCCACCATCAAGGTTCAAATGGCTGCCATCTCTAATTTTCATGTGGGTGAAAATAAGGTTGCTCTGGCTTCGGCCAAACTCTGTAAAGCCTTCCTGAAGGGCACCATTTTATTGCGACCTCCAGTTAAAGAAACAGTGCCCCCCTGGGATTTTACTTTAGTCCTTCAGGCCTTGACCTCTCCCCCTTTCGAGCAGGCAGGTTCAGTTCCGATGAAGTTCTTGTCATGGAAGACAGCATTCTTGGTCGCCATTACTTTGGCTAAGAGAGTTTCTGAGTTGCAGGCATTATCCTCCTTGCCCCCTATTTGGTTTTCCACAAGGATAGGGTTTCATTGCACACAGACCCTTCTTTTCTTCCCAAAGTGTCTTCAGCAGCCAATATTAATCAATCCATAAATGTGCCAGTCTTCTTCGCAAATTTCCAGAATAGGGGTGAACATAAGCTTCATTTGTTGGATGTCCATAGCCAGCTTTGTTTTTGCCTCCATAGCAATGGCGGCTGGTGACTTCAAATCAAAGGGGGGGCTGCAGGAGACAGCTCAATGGGTGGGGCCAGTGGGAAGGGGTGTGGTCAACTAGAAAGTGGCAGAGTCATGCTCAAAACCACAAAAACTGGGACTTTGGCACCCAGGGCTGCGTATTTAAACAGTCATTATGAGAGTCTAATCAAGACAAAATTAAGTGGAGAAGAAAAAAAATATTTCAATGCATTGGCTACATGGCAGCTTACTTAATATCTAGATGGAAACAAAAAGGTTGTGAGGCATGAAAAAATAAATTACTTTTTAAATACATTACTGGAATGCCAGTAAAAATCAAGTATAAAAAAAAACAAGCAGCACTCGACTCAAACCACTTCTCTTTGCACTGCAGTTCTAATTATAATTTATATTCAGCTTTACAAAAGTACCAAGTAACATGCTAAAAGTAGCAGTCTCTGTGATACCCCCCACTTGTAAAAATGTTTCATACCCAAAAAAGACCTGCTGCCCGACTACCCAAAAAAGACCTGCTGCCCGACTACCCAAAAAATACCTGCTGCCCGACAACAGCTATCTACTTGTTTCAACATGATCAAAGTAAAAATGAATAGAAAACAAGAAACAAGCTCAAGATAAGTTGCTTAAAGGATTACTGCACAGGTTATGGACCACACATGATAGATTGACATTCGGTTTAGTTTATGGGTAAAGCCTGGAATGATGACTCCAAGTCTCCAACAAATGTAATGAGCTTCTGAAAATACTGTAATCCTGTCCTTTATTGTAATAATGTCATGTGCATTTCAATGCCTAAGACTTATCCATTATCTAGTTATGTAAATATTCTCTGCATGGCAACAACAAAAAGGCTTTCAGTGTTGATAAATTCTTTAACAGTATGCCTATTAAAGCTTACTTGCATCTTAAATCATTGAGAACTGAAGTCACTTAATAATGGCAGACATTAGAGTTTCAGGTTTCACATCCTTCAGAAAATTCAAAACTTATTATTCTCGCAATTTTCCAAGTTTATAACAATATTTAAAATCTGTCCCTGATTTTAGGCCCTTGCATCCCACACATTATTTTTGGCATTGTCCAGAATTCCTGTGCTAAGAGATTAAAAGGTATGAGGACTTCACTTCAGAGTTTTTATCATGCCCAGGATAATGGTGATACTTGAATTTTTCTCCCTGGAAACCATCATAAGGAACTTTTTTATTAAGCTAAAGTTGTTGAATATGTGTGTACATGTGCAGCAGTGAGTACCAGTGTTATATCTAAACATAACAAAACAAAAAAATGAAAATACTGTTTGATATGGTGTATTGATCCAAGACTAAAGATGCCAAAACAAAAAACATATCATAATATGTTCTGTTTACCACAGTGTTAAGTTTCAAATTTCTTTTGGTTAGTGCAAAATATATAAAAAAAATACCAAAAGTCATTATAAAACTCCCAACCAAATTGAAAAAGATTTGATGAGGAATTCTGAAGAAAAAGAGGAGAAATAACTGAAAAATTCAGTCATATCGCATATCGAGTTCTTTCTCAAGTCTTCAGTGAGACAAAATGTTAGGACTACTGTAGATATGAAATGTTAGTTAAAGTCAACAGTGGGCATTCCTGATAAATGAAAAAATATATTAAGAAGAAAAAGTTATTAAGCAGGTCCAGCCTGTAGTCCATAATTCTCAACAGTCCCTAATTTTGCCTCTTATTTGTGCACTGCTCCTCCTACAACATTTTTTATTTTCTGATAAGTCACTGAGGATTACAGTCGATCAATAATGCCAGTAGAGTTTCAAACTACTTATTCTTCAGAAAATGCATGCCAATATAAAATGTGTCACTCTTATCTTTCTGAGTTAGAGTAAGATTAATATTTGTCCCTGTTTTGGGGCCTTTGCCCATCATTATTTTTTACTTTTTCCATGATTCTTGAGCAAAGAAGTTGACAGCTATGCTACTGGAATGTCCTACTTATCTCTTGTGCTGCAAAGATATTTCAAAGTAGACAGAAAGGATCGTTAAGGGAAAAAAAAAACACTTTTGACAGTTCTGTGTTCTAACTGCTCATCTTTTTTATTACTGTGTTATAAATGACGGTATAATATTTGTGTGACAGAAGTGTACATGTGTAATGCTACTCTTAATATGACTGCAAAACACAACATCTAGGCAGGGTAAGTTCAGTGATAAATAAACCTGAGGATTCATTAAGAACCCTACCACTCATTTTAACAGCTGCAGTAAAAAGTCCCTGTTTCTGTGATGTGGTATTTTGCGATTTACAGACTCATTACATGTAATGAGGAAAGATCTCATTATCAGCTAATCTGCATGTCTATGAATCACCATTAGCTACTGCAAGTGCAGATCAGCACTTTCCTGTCTGCATGTCTATGAATCGCCATTAACTACTGCAAGTGCAGATCAGCACTTTCCTGTAATAGTTATACCACACCATGTTAGCACAGGTACCCCCATTCACTCTCCCACACACAAGCACACTGTAAGAGAGACACATACTTGATACCCCATACCTGTGCCAGTTGTCACATTGTCCCCACAACTTTGCCTTGGTAATTCACAAGTGATTACAGTCGGTCCTTGGCAGATATTTGAGTCTAACACTTCAGATCATTCAGTAAATACATGCAAGGGAAAAGCTATTATTCAAGTGACTATCTGTATTTTCCTTTGAGGTTGAGATGTATGCTTAGTGTTCCCTTTCTCCCTTATAGGTCACAAACTGTTGTAGGAATTGCATAATGCCTGAAAGTCTCAATATATATAGAACAAAAATAACATTTTGCCCTAACTTATGACTGCAGTGGGTTAATTCTGCTGTTTCTTTTATCAAAGTTACACACTTCAAATCCCTTTCTTCCCTTTTGTACTGTTTTTTTTTTTTGAATGTTATCCCTGGCATCTAGGGTTTCCCTCCCAACTCGCACTGCGTTTAACTGCAGCTCAGACACAAAGTGCACAGTAAATCCTAGTTTCTTCCCCAGCCCTGTATGCCATTAAGGCACAGCTATAGACTTATCCCTTATAGCTAGCGGTTACTCCATCCCCAGATCCCTATTCTGTTAAAGCGCTGCTCGTCCATGCATTTAAAATATATCCTTGCTGGCTAGTGGTTTCCCCACCCAGTGCTCCAGGCTCTGCTCATTAGTCTAGGGGTGTGCGGACGTTTGAGATTAACGCCAGCCCACTCATGTACACACACAAAGCTGTACTATCTCCACCCAGTGGCACTCCCGGACACACATATTCACTCATATACACACACATCTTCCTAACCTACTCCATCACTGACTCCCCCACTGTTACCTCCCAGGCACACATACACACACACACGCAAAGCTGCCCTATCCCTCTCCAATCGCACTCAAACACACTTATTCACTCATATACACACATCTTCCTAACTGCTCCCTCACTGATTCACCTACTCTTACTTCCCAGGCACGCAAACACACACACACACACACACATACAAAATCCCTCCAGCAGCGACCGACCATAAACAACAGCAAATCCCTCCAGCAGCGACCAACCATAAACAACAGCAAATCCCTCCAGCAGCGACCGACCATAAACAACAGCAAATCCCTCCAGCAGCGACCGACCATAAACAACAGCAAAATCCCTCCAGCAGAGACCGACCATAAACAACAGCAAATCCCTCCAGCAGCGACCGACCATAAACAACAGCAAATCCCTCCAGGAGCGACCGACCATAAACAACAGCAAATCCCTCCAGACCAACCTGCAGCAATACTCACTTACCTGATGATGTATCATGTCTGACCAAGCACCAAAATCCACCCGCGACATGGAGCAATCCAGTCAGCGACCAAACCCTGCTACACCTACCTCCTGAATGAGCCCGCGCAATGAAAATCCCGCAAGAGCAGCTCACCTCTTAGTACTGATTGGATTTGCCTGCAGCCGATTCAGTCCGGACCTCCTCTTCTGTGCAGTCATTCCCGCAATGATTCCTGGGTGCATTTGCAACAAAGATTGCTGGGTACCTATGTTTCTTTATCTGGAATGCAGTCTGGACTCGTGTTTTTTTTTTTTTTTTAGTTTAACGGATTTTTTTTCTTTCTTTTGTAGGTGGGAGGGCTGCAGTCTGGCAGTCCGATACCACGAGCCGTCCCTGCTCCATAGGACTAAACCCTTCCGGAAGTCGGATCAATTGTTTGTCTCTTTTTCTAAACCATTTTTGGGCAAAGCAGTTTCGAAAGTGTCCTTAGCAAGGTGGATCACTCTGTGTATTGCGCAGGTCTATAAGGACAAAGGGTTATCTCCTCCTGATGTATTGAAGGCTCATTCCATTAGAGCTATGGCCACTTCTGCAGCTTTCTGGTCTAGAGTTTCATTAGATGATATTTGTGCAGCAGCTACTTGGGAAAATTCGCACGCGTTCATCTCTCATTACAAATTGGATCTTATTTCTAGAAGGAGAGCATCCTTTGGCTCTGCGGTGCTCAGAAATATCCTTCCATAAGGGCCTCCCAAGAATTCTAGTAGCTGGGGACTCTGTCCCATATGTGCAGAATGAATGTAAGTCAACTACTTCAGATAAAGAAATTATGTTCTTACCATAACATTCCATCTGAGTAATAGACTTCATTCTTCTGCACTTTCCCTCCCTCCGTCCCCCTCACTCTTCAGGTTATCCTGTTTAGGGTTTTTGGTTACGTCACTTTTTAGTGACCGCAAACTCGATCTGGGGCTAGATAGGAGGAAGTGAGGTAATATAGGTAGGGGAGGAGCTTGGAGCTTGGAGCTGATGCTTGAAAAGTTTTTGCCGGCTCGGATCTGAATCGGATCTGTATACCCATATGTGCAGAAAAATGAAGTCTACTACTCAGATGGAACGTTATGGTAAGAACATAACTTATTTTTTTTGCATAATAACTTAGTAATGCTCCATTCAGGTGTTCCTATGAATTATCATTAAGACTCTGATATGTTTCTGGGGCCATCTCATTATTTGCTGCTCAAGAGAACAGTACGTTCTGCTTCAGCCACAGAAGGAGAAAGCAGTTTCTACTTTTCTTCCATTACCTCATTCTGAAAATGCTTGGATCTGTCTACCTGTTCATGGATCTCATCGACTTCATTTGGCACATCCCTGCACCAAATTTCAAATAGCAATCCCTCATCTTAGTTCATAAGGGTCCTGCTTCTGCAGAATGTTTGGATGGTACCACTGGACACCATGGTGTGACTTATTGCACATCTGCATTTAGAAACCTCACGAGCTTTATGAGCTTTTCGTTTGAATAGTTCAACTTTCATTTCAGACTGCTGCTCCTTTCCCTCTCTTCTCCATCTTGGTATTCACTGAAGTGTTGGCTGTGTAAAGAGAGGTCACACAGTATTTACATACCTAACTTACTGGGTTCTTGAGAAACTTTTGGAGGATGTAGACCCTGTCTTTGGTTTTGCTCCATTTATGATCCTTGGAAGCAACCATATATTAGAAGTCATTTCAGGTGCTGATACTGAGGGCTAATTTAATTGGAACAGACCTTATCTATGCCCTCTTTTGTCCCGTTTTAAGGAAGCCATCCCAGGAAGCTGTGGGCTTGTAATCTTCTTCTTGTTTAATTTTTCCAAATGTTGAGCTGTTTTGTAAACCTTGATGGGAATGTATCCCATTCGTAAGTTGGAGCGTAATTAAAATCCATGAAGTCAGTAGTACTTCAGCCTTTGATATTAGCCAAGAGTGTTCTTCTCAGCACCCAAAAAGTGCTCAGAATTACTTCCTTCTGTAGTTTACAGGGGGTTACACATAGTGGTAACTTTAAGTACAACAGTAATTAACTCATGTTGTTCCCTCTGCTACTGCCTGAGTATCTTTTGCCCACATTGCTGCTGTTTCTGCTTGCAGGTCCTGGTATTTTAAGACTTCCTGCTTCGCTGTACTTAAAGGACCACTACATGCAAAACATGAAAAAGTACATATTTTTCATCTTTTCTTGAATAATTATACTTCCCAAATTTTATTTTTATTTTATCCCTGAATGCCGTCATGGGGGCAGACATCCTGATGAGATTTTTTTTTTCCTTTGGAAAGCTAAATCTCTCCCAGAATCTACTCTGAGTGCACAGACTTTGAGATTTAAGTAGCCCTACCAAATGTTGATAGGTTACAATTCCATTCACTTAGAATGGAAGACCTGAAAAACAAATGCCAACTTTGACCGTCAGAGTGTCATTAAATAGTGTGTACTGAGTCTTACAAATGTTTTTTTTTTCTACCGATGTATTACACATTCAATGAAAAAAGCTTGCAAAAGTGTCAACAAATTACTGAGGTAGAGACTTTTTACAAAGAGCAGTTTTCCATGTTTCATTTCCTGGCCAAGTTACTCCTCCAATCTCCCCACCTTTAATGAGCTAGAGTGTTACATTTCCACCTGGCTAGGCTCAGCTAATTTGTTTGTCTAT
This sequence comes from Protopterus annectens, assembly GCF_019279795.1. Taxonomy (NCBI): domain Eukaryota; kingdom Metazoa; phylum Chordata; order Ceratodontiformes; family Protopteridae; genus Protopterus; species Protopterus annectens. The sequence continues at coordinate 307,607,605 of NC_056748.1, forward strand.
TACCATGCATAGTTGACTAATCCTTTACCCTGGTGTTCCGCTGAAAGTGTTCCCTCATATGGCTTCTGAGTAGCAATTTCACAGGGCTTAATTGTTTTAAAAATGCATGTAACAATTCAGTCTGTAACAGAGTTGTGTCTTGTGCCAATTGATCTGCATGTTTTATTTCACTGTTTCTTGTGCCAGTTAATCTATATGTTTTATTTCACTGCATTTGATGCATTCTATCAGATGTGTCCACCAGAGCATGGATGCTTGTTAAAAATGCAACCGTGATCAGTAATCTAACCAGGTGTCAACATAAAAAAAAAAAAAAAAAACTAAAAAGCTCTATGGTTGTACAACATTTGCTTCAATACTGCCTATCAGTTATGACTCATTCATCTGAAATGCAAAAGAAAAAATGTCCATTCTTCATGCGAGTAAGATGCCTTGGACTACGCATGTGAATATCAAAAGGCAAAGGTCCAGAACAGAGAATATTATATTGTGTGTGTGTGTGTGTGTGTGTGTGTGTGTGTGTGTGTGTGTGTGTGTGTGTGTGTGTGTGTGTGTGTGTGTGTATGAGAGAGATATGTGTATATATGAAAACAGATGTGCTGTTGGTATTGAAATAATAATACCAAGCTGTTTAAATGTTGGTTCTCATTAATTAATATCAAAGTGCAGACCAGACACCTTGTCTGCTAAGGTATTTCACGTCACTCGCACATTAAAACAGAACACCGCTCCACTTAAAAGTTAACAAATGAAACATCATCAGTTCAGAAGGTAACACAGAATGCACATGCCTGAATGACTATAGAAAGCATAATGTGTGAAGGCAGTTAAATAGCAATGAGCCTTACTGGTTCTGCTAGGATGGGAATGGCACAGCTGGAAAAGTCAATATTACCATCTGAAAGGACACTGCAAGCATCAGGACTTCTAAGTAAATTAGTTTGTTGGGGGTTGCACTAAAGAGAAAGGTAAAGAAGGTGTGACAAAAAGTAATTGGTTGGAAGTTATGCCCAGCTAGACATGATCCCTCTGCTAACTCTGACTTGTAAAATATCTTGATTCAAAGGGAAGAAAAGAGCATCATCACGGTGGCACATGTAGGACTGGAAAAATGTAAGCTTTGTCATCATCTTCTGGCATTCCAAAAACATCTAAAAAACATTGTCAGGAAAAGAATTACCTCTCCCACCATGGCAGTGTGTAGAATATACTTAGGCTGTGACCAGTCCTGTTAACAGATCATATACTTTCATATATCACAGTATTTCTAAAACAAACATATGCACATAATAATCTAAATTGTTACAAACATACTGAGACATAGAAGGCTACACACACACACACACACACACACACACACACACACACACACACACACAAACTCAGACACTTTCTCTCTCTCACACACACAAATATAACCAACCCATTTATCGTCATAATGTTTTTCATATATCTTTTGTTCAAAAGGCCATTCATATAGTTGGCAGTCTTGCTGTCCACAAGAATCTATTCATATAATTGCATTAAGCCTTCTCTTCTTCATCATCAACACTTGTAAATGTTTGCATGACACAGACTCTTGTGCATTGCCGGTAATCATCATATTATTATTGTATACTGGGAACTTGTCTTGTATTATTGAAATGTTTACTTTAACCTGTCACTTACATCTGAATTCAAAAGTGAAGCTTGGCCCACCAGAACTCCATCTTAAATAGACTCAACCTGGCTAACTAACATGGTCAATCCTGATTCTCAACACATCTTGAAAATGTACCAATAAAGCAAAGCAGATCCACAACCTGGAAGCTGGCTCTGGAAGCCCAGAATGAAAAGTTGATGAAATGCTGATATTCCTTCTTCTGCAAGGCAGAAAGTCTTATTAAATGATTTAAAGGCTTTGAACAACAGTTTAACAATGAAAGATTTGTTTCTGTTAAACGAAGTTATGATAATATTTTTAAGGGAGGAGATTTTTGTTTGTTATTAAAGCAAAAAAGTTTTTGTAAGTTGCAGCCTTTCATTTTCTGCCTTGCGGAAGAAGGAATATCAGCATGCTTTTCACATGTTCTTGGTTTTCTGTTTGTACATCTTGAAAATGTGTTACAGTACCTCTCCTAGTGTGCATTTAATTTTTAAAATGTGCAGCATTAACAAACAACTTCAGCAAGGAAGCTCACAGCATGTTTTAGTACTGTACTTTGCATTTAATGTTATTTTGATGTTACTTTGGTTCCGTGTTATTTACCAAGTGTATTAGTTTCAAAATTGACTATGCAAAATGACCCTTTCAGTAGAGAACAGTGTGGAATGTGGACGTTTGAAGATTTAAATATGGGTAATTTTACTCATAGTGCAATATTGTTGAGAGGTATCAAGTCCTCAAACATTAGCACATATATAAATAAATGATAGACAAGGAAAATGAAAAGCATCAAGTGCAACAGTTGCAGAATGTTGCGCACTCCCTGTCATAATGTGGAATGAATTTTAGGTTTGTAGATTACTAGGCCAATGGCTTGAGAGCCCTTACAAGCCTAGCTAATATAACTTGATTTTTACCCAATATGTGGCCCCTAGAGGCAAGAGGATGGCATGGGTTTGTGCCTATCCCTTGAGTCTGTTGGAGTACCCTTGTCCATAAGCAGCATAGGCACTACCCCAGGTGTGAATTTATGAGTCCCCATCTATCGAGCCAAATTGCATTTGAAGAGGACCGGGAATGGATCTGCTTAACATGAATAGTAAGTCTGTTCCAAAGAAGAGGCAATCTCTGACATGTATATCTCTCTCTCCAGCATGTCTTGTTTAAGTCACTGACTAAGTTTAGATCCCTAGATTAGGTGACCTTTGTGTAGTTTGACTTGCAGATGTGTAGCAACTCCATCAGGGCTGGATTTGTGAGCGCACTGTAGGTCACCCCTTAATAGCTGATGGGAGACAGAGTAAAAAAGCTAGAGCTTTTAGCCTGTCTGTGTATGACCTGTTGTTTACACCCTGTATTTTCTTTGTGAGGAATCTCTGAGGTTGCTCCAGCTGCTGTAAGTGCCTAGTCAAGTACATGCTAAATGGTACATTGTACTTGATTATTGGTCTAATGAGGGCCAAATACAGCAGGACTGGAATGTCCTTGATTCTGGATGCCATACCTTTACTTATAAGTTCTGCCACATAGAAGAACAGTCTACTTGCTGTCTGTGTACCTAGAGCTCTCACCCCTGAGTCTACTCTTAGGGGTGTGCTATTGATGTAATGCATTTTTTTGCATTTAGTTTTAGGCCATGGTTCTGGCACCAATTATTTGTCTGATCTAGACCCTCCTCAAAGATATCTAATCATTGGGGCTTTCAATGATTGCCTAATTGTGAAACACTCACTAACATCAGCTAATAAGCTCATACATTCGTTAGTATGTCACTTGATACATATAACAAATTCTTTGGCTGAATTAGTATGATGCACTGTTCTTTATCATGGATATTGTTTTACAAAAATAACAATGACTGTGATAGACCCTTGCAGTATAGGACAATGCTTGACATGTATTTGTTAAAAATCAAAGTGAGGAATATTCACATTAATGAGGTATACTTGAGAGGTATAAACAGTTAATAAATTTAGTTACATTCTTGCTGTTAAATTTGTAAACTTAGAAGAATCAGTATGACCTTCTAAATTTCCTCAAGAGTGATGAGCAAAGAAGCCAGAGCCATGACGTAGAGGGATAAAGCCCTAACTACTGCTGATGTGACCTGGGTTCACTTAGCAGCTGAGGCACTGTCAAAGAGGGATGGGCGTGCCCATCTGGAGAGGGCTTTCAAAGACCCTTTTTGAGGAGCTATGTAGTTCACAGAGAAGAGTAGGCCTCGGATGCTGTTGAAGAATGCAGGGAAGGGGGTGGGGAAGCAAGAGTAGGCCATACTGTAACCCCCCTCCCCCAAGAAGCACAAGCATTTGCAGGCATTGCCCCCCCCAAAGCACACTGTGAAGACGTACCCCTAACCCACCTCACTTGGAGAAGAAGCCCAGAGGATGAAGGAGGAGCACATATTCTAGGTGATGGATAGGAGCACTGGGATGGCAAAAAAGGGAGGAAGCAGCAAGGGAAGGGGAAAAAGTTCTTCACAAAACAAAAACAATTGGTGTTCACAGCCAGAGACAAATTTAGACGTTACTCTAATTCCCTTTTGTTAATAGAACAGCAGGTTTTGCTTCAACATCCATTTTATGTCAGCAATCAGAACTAAAAAACATCTAGGACTAGGAAGGATTCTGTGAAGAAGGAAGGTAAGAAAATAGTCTGATTCAAGGACAGATCATTAACCAGCATGGCCATAAATTAAGAATTGGTATAAAGAGACACCCTGTCCTTGTGAAAAACCAGAAAGGGGGGGAAGACTGCCATGAGTGCTTGAAGTTCAGAGACCCTCTTGGCAGAAGTAAGAGCCACCATTAAAGCAATCTCAAGTACAGTGTTGCAGGGTAGAGGCAGCTGCAGGCTCAAAAGGAGGCTGAGTCCATTTTTCAAGAACGAAATTAAGGTCTCTAGAAGAAGGAATAGACTTTCTTCGGGCTGAGTATGGAGGACACCTTTCAGAAATTGTTTTGACTTCAAAAGAAGAAGCCAGAGGTAGATTCGGAAGCAGGCAAGCAGAAATGACACACAAATGAGCTTCAACTGATGAATATGCAAAGCTAGAATTGAGCAACTCATACAACTAAGAAAGAACTATAGGAATATCCACAGAACAAAAAGGTTCCATGATGTGTTTGAGACACCAGACAGTAAATGTCTTCTGTTTAGCCACATAGGATTTTCTAGTAGTGGGTTTTCTGGCTGCCTGCAGAACCAGAAACACGTCCTCAAAAAGCTCTTGTCTAAAAGGAATCAAAACCTTGTCACCCAAAGTGTTAACTGAAGTGAGCAAGTGAGGGTGAACGAGAAATCCCTTGTCTTGTGTGAGAAGATCCATTCCGTGAGGTGATGTGTGATGATTGCTCCTGGTTAGATGAAATGGAAGGGGAACTAGAACTTTCTGGACCAAAAGGGAGTCACCAGCAAAATTTTGGTCTGTCCCACATAGTCTTGCACAGGTTCTTTGGAAGTAGAGAAAGAAGGGGATAGGCATACAAAAACATCCCCTTCCAAGAAAAAGGCCATAGCATCCACCTTCCAAGTCCGAGGACATGGCAGTCTTGTCCAGAACTGGGGAAGTTGTCTGTTCAAAGGGAAGGCAAAAAGATCTACTTGAGGAGTACCCCACCAATGTACAGTGTCCGGAAATACCTCCCTGTGAAGCGTACATTGGTTAGTATTTGTCCTGGATCTGCTCAGCGTCTACCACAACACTGTGCGCTGAGGGAATATAAACCACCTAAAGAACCAAGTGATGGCAGACTGCAATATTTCAAGACTGAAGAGACAGTCTGCAAAGAAGGTATGATTTTGTGCCCCCGTGCTTATTGATGTATCACAGTACTGTGGTGCTGTATGTAAAAAAAAAAAAAAACTTTTTAGATGACTTGGAACTCAAAGGGAGTGCAAACCTTGTAGAGCTAGAATAAGACCTCTCATCTCCTTGATATCGATATGGTCTTTCAGTTGTTGATGAGACCAAAGACCCTAGACTCTGACACTGTTGGAGAAAGCTTCCCAACTTTGATTAGCATCATGTGTGTACAGCTTCTGAATAGGGGGAGGGACTAAAAAAGGTAGACCTGGATTCAAGGAAATCTGGAGAATCCACAAGTGGAGCTGAAGATTGAGACAAGGCAAGAGAGGAACTGGATACTCTAGAGCATGGCAGTGCTGGAGCCAGACAGTTTGGAGACACCATGGGGAAAGTGTATACTATGTACCTTAGAGCTTGCAGAAATTCCTTTGCAGGAAGACTGGAATAGGTAAAAGGGACTTGGATATAAGCAATCCAAAAGAGGATCTTTAGAGGCCAGAGGCAAGCCATCATTGCTGTAGTCTGAATCTTGCAACCCAGAAACATTTGGCCCCGAGAGGGGGTCAACACAGACTTTTTGAGATTGAGAGTGAACCCCCACACTGAGGAGAAGCATAGAGAAGTGAAGGTCCAGAACAGGAGCTACTGAGAGGGGGGCTTGAATCAAAAGGTCATCCAAATAAGGGAATATTTGAATTCCCAGAAGTCTGCAGAAGGCTGCCTAATGGGCCAGGCATTCAGTAAAGGCACTAGGAGCTGTAGAAAGTCTAAAAGACAAACCAGAAAACGGATAATGGGGGGAGGTAACAGATAAATGTAAAAACGACTTGAAGAGAGGGTAAACATGAATGCGGCTGTAAGCATCCTTCAAACCCCGGGAAAGCTGAAAGAAGTAATGGAGGAAAAGGTGTCTGGAAAGACAACATCCTAAAGGAAGGAAGGAACTTTTTGAAAGGTGTTGAGAAAGGACAGATTCAGAATGGGCCTCCATAACTTCTCCTTTCTGGGAAACAGAAACATCCTAAAAACATGTACCCTGCTAAGGAGGAGGGACACATTGTATGGCTCCCTGCACCACCAGATCCTGGCTGGATAACCAAAGCAAAATTAGGGTACTGGCAAGGAGGAAGGTACTTCCCAAATGATAAAATAATCATTTCTGATAATGGAAAGCACCCCAGTATCCATGGTTATCTGCTGCCAAGCAGGAAAAGAGTCAACCTGAGGGACAAAGGAATCTGGCTGAGGGGTAGGAGTGGCTGCATGTCTTTTAGAAGCAGATTTGTTAGAACCATGAGAATGTATAGCTGAACAAAAACTATCTTGGAAGCCCTCTTGCCCCTAGAAGACTGCCTAGGCTACCTACAGAGCTTTGATGGATAATTTCTTTGAAACTTCAGTACTGCAGAGAGACAGATTTTTTCAGACCCTGTATAACTTTACTCTTATCCTGAAGGGTCTTAAACAGTTCAGCAGCAGCAGTGCCAAAGAGATTCTTGTTGTCTAAGGGAGAGGTCAGATAATTTAGCCTTGATGTTATCAGGCAGATTCTGGAGGAGCATTCAGTGCTACCTCCTCTTCTCATATCCTGAGGCAGCTCATATCCTGAGGCAGCTGCCCTGGATTAGGCATCATAACTGCATTTAATAGAAGGACAAGCCACCTGAGAAGCAGAACTCAAAAGAGAAATGGCAGAAGTCTTACCCTCAGAATCAGCCAGAATGCCCCCAAGTTTGGAAAGAAGAGCTAAGACATACCTAATCATATGGGTCTGGTAGTTAATAACCCTGAAAGCTAAGGTAACAGAAGTGTACCCTTTTTTTCATACCTTTTCACAGTACATCTTTCATTATCAGAAGGGGAAAGCTTGAAAGTGTAGAGCAACTTGGATGCTTTGTCAGTAGCCACAAATAACTTTTGAGCTTTAGGGATGTTATAGAACCTGACCAACTTCTTAGGGTAGGTGTTTGGGAATTAGAGGCCTGAAAAGCTGAAGAGAAAGTATCCAAAAGGGTATCAAGCACTGGAGGGACTGCAGAAGGCCTAACAGAATCTGTTTGCAAGAGTTCTGAACATCAGAAACCTGGGAAACGTCGCACTTAAAATGTTCCATTGTGCAAACCTCTGTATCCCCAAAGGACAATTCTTCATTAGGGGAATCGGGAAAATTGAATCCTCTTCTTCAGACTCTAGGGCAAGAGAAGGTTGGATTTGAGAAGAGTAAGCCAATGACTCCTTACTAGAATCTTAACTCTTCGTCAGAGGAATCGGAGCTCCTTGGATATTTGGAAGGAGTGGAAGACTGGGGAAACAGAAGCAAGAACAGATGATCCTTGAGGGGTCTTCAAAGCCATAAGAGCATTAAAAAGCCACTGAGTGAAATATTGCCATTTCTTGTGCACAAAGGCCACTCGATTGGTTGTCCTCTTCTTTTTTTTAAAGGAACATCAGCTTTACCAATATAGGAGGTTCAGACCCCTGTCTAGATTAAATGAGAATACTAGGCACCTTTTCCTTAAGTATTTGGTGAATTCCCTAGGCCCCTCTGGGATAATCAGCTGTGATGCCCTCTTCACCAAGCATAGGCACAGCCTCAGCAGATGTGCAGGTAGACAGCTCTCTGTTGGCCTCCAACAGCTGTCACAGAAGAGGGAGCTGATGCTGGCACCAGGCAGTTTTCAAGTTCTTCATCCAATCCAACAGAGAAATCTCGTATAGAGTGAACAACGAGAGGTTCATTACATGCCTTTTTAACTTTTTTTTTTTTTTTTTTTTTTTTGAGAGGTCGCTTAATGTTGCCCTGGCAGATACAGCCATGGTACCCTCAGCCGAAATCTTCAGATGCTGGTTCTCCAAATAAATGGAATGAGATGACTTCAAAGTGTCATAGGGACAAACACCTGACAAATCTCACACTGTGTATCGTCGTGTGTAGCAAAAAAAAAAAAGGCACTTCTCTTGTCTATCTTTTATGGAGAATCTGCCTTCAGAATCAAACTTTCCCTTCCTGGATTACATGTAAACTAAAGTAAAAGGAAGGTAGAGACCCAAATGGGGCATTTATCTATGGAAGGTTTGGTAGTTGAACCAACTCTGTGAACAACTTGCAACCAGGTTCAAAGGTAGCAGTCTGACAGCAAAGAACTTCTGAGGACTAGGCACGTTTACATCACATCTGTACCTTACATCTTGGACATAGGACATAAATGTGATGTATGGACCCAGGAAGATGAAATGGCTTTGATATGCTGGCCGGATGTTCAGCTTTTCTTGGCAGGATATCCCTATAGTAAAGAATACTGCAGCAGTGATAAGGAGGGAAATTGCTTGTTAAAATACTTTCCAAAACAAAAAAAAATGTATACTTAATGGGACCTGATAACATACCAAGCTACCTGCTAAAGAGCACTAAACATGTACTGTTTGACACTCCAGCCTGCCTACTTTGTTCCAAAAATTTGATGCACGACGGATGTGATTACCCTTCACAAGGATGGTTTAGTCCTATCTTAGACCCTATGTATTACAGACCCATCAGCCTGACAAGCTTAATCTATAAGGGCATGTAATGTTAGTAATAGATGTACTAAATTATGATACTTGTTGTTGTGTCTTTCAGCTTTTCCCGGTTAGGGGTCGCCACAGCAGAATGCCGGTCCGCTAATGATTGGCAGTAGATTTTTACATGCCGAGTTGCCAGCCCTGACGCACAACCTTCAACTAAGGTACGCCCATTCACGCATATCTCCACACAGAAGACGCTCTAGCTGAGAATCGAACAGGACAACATGTTACTGTGAGGCGACAATGCTACCGCAGCACCACCACCGCTAAATTATGATACGATGTAAAAAAAAATTTATACGACTTGAACTCCAGCAGTTTGGCTTTATTCAGGGTAGATCTTGTTGAATTAATTTGGTGTATGTTTTTGAGAGGGTAGTGCAAGTCATTCATGTACAATGTTCACTCTGTGTAGCATATCTTGACCTTGCCAAAGCATTTGTTACTATATCGCATGACATTATCAGCAAGATGTTTGCACTCCCAACTGATCTTTTTGTAGTTAAATGTATGGCAGATTTATTTATCTATTGACATTCGACTACTGGAGAACATCTGAGTGTAGAACCCACACTGTGAGCATGAAAGTAACCAGTAGGAGTACCACAGAGTTCCATACTGTGACCTCTGTTAATAGGCATATCCTTCTCTGATATCCAAATCAAAATAATGAACTATGGTTAAGCAAGTCTGCCAACATTTATAAATTGGGTGCTGCACTTGAATCCCCTTTTGACATGCAGAAGATACAAGACAAACTTACACAAGTTATTAGCAGGTGCATTGAAAATGGGCTGAAATTAAATGCTAAATAATGCAGTACTGTTTCATTTTGTAAACAAACCTACAGCAAGGTTGCAGTGTAGAAAGCACCTCACTCCTCAACAAAGATGTTATTAGAGACCATGAAACATGAATAGGAAATTCTCTCTCCACTAACTATCATGCTATTACAGTGATTAGCAAATTGCTTCTGTGTCGTAGATTTCAAAAAGTATTTGCTCTACTTACAAAACAGTCCTCTACACAGATCGGGCCCGTCATAGAATACAATGCCCCCATTGAATTGTGCATTATTAAACATATGAAGCAGTTACAGACTGCAAAGGTTCCTTAGGAAAAAAAAATATATAGAATTAAAGGACCTGATCAGTCAAGAGAGGCTTATAGGCCTTGTCCCTGAATTCAGTGTCATCCAGACTCTGTAGGGGTGATCTGTGTCATTATTTTGGGAGAATAGAGATCTGGTACTTCCAGATCTCTAATATTAATATCCACAAATGCAAAAGTCCATTGAGCACACAAACAAGCTATCTGAATCTCCTTCTGCAAATAAAGACCTGTACCAGTGGTATTCCACAAGGATCAATCCTTGGTCCACCTGTCTTTTCCATTTATTTCCCAGCGGTCAGAGTCAATTTTAAGGGCTTATGACTCACCAAGTTTGCTGATAGCTGTAAACTAGGTGCCATTATAAACTCTTCAAGGGATACTAAGGTCCTCTGAGAGGGCCTTTCTCATACAGATAACTGGTGTCAAAACCATGGACTAAAACTAAGTGCCAAAAATGTATAACTGTATCCTTTGGCAAGCATGACATCCCCTGCAACTATCATGTTGACGACACACCCCTGAAAATCAATACAGTTGTTTAGGACATTATGTAGGCAGGAAGCCATCCCTCAATCACCATGTATACATTATTGAAAGATGGTCCTTTTTCATTGCACAGCCTATTACTAAAGGTATGATATCCAGGTCCAGAGATGTATTAACTCTACTGTATTCATTGTTTATTAGACCAGTCATAGAGTATAATATCCCTTTTGGCATGTACTTATCCAAACACTTGACATAACTTGAATGCCCACAACAGTTTCTCACCAAGAAAATCAAGGGTCAAAATCATAAGCATTACACTGATTATCCCAAAGCCTGGTCTGTAGTCTCCGTTTCATACAGGTTGTGGAAGGGTGACTTCTGCCTCACATTTAAAGCTTTAAAAAATTCCATGCATGTTCTTAAATGATTGAAACTGTTGTCCGTTTCCCCAGTGTTCAGATAATATGAACTGCAGTGAATAAGCTTATAGGTTGTTCATAAGCAATTACTAGGCTAATGGGTCTATGAGACCTTTTGAAAGCCTATACATGTTTTCTCATAAGTAAATTACAGGATAAATTACCCAGGAGCATATAGTAGGATTTTAGGTGACCCAGCATTTATAAGCTAACTCTGTCCAATAGAGGCTTAGGTGCCAGTCCAGTACACTCCTGCAATACCAGGCTACAACTCTTACCACACTTTTCGGCCACCAAACCAAGACCGAAACACTAAAGGTGGAGGAGTGTCCATATTCATCAAGGATATTCACACCTCCAGGCTAGTTGCCCAACACAATGCATCTGAAATTTTCCAGGTGTAACTAACACTAGGTAAGACTGCAATCCAAATTGTAGCTTGCTACAGATTCCCCACCATGCCCCAAGATTCTCACTACACCTTTCTAAACATACTGGAAAATATTAAGATACAACCAAACACCCTAATACTGGGTGATTTCAACTACCTTGCCATTAACTGGGAAAACTACTCGGGTACCAACACCTTTTCCCAACGGTTCTTGAAATTCATAAATTCCAACGCCCTGGATAAACTAATCCATTGTCCCACCAGGGGCTCCAATATCCTAGACCTGGCCATTACCAACATGGAAGATAGATGCTCCACACCAGGGGTCACCCTCTCATTGGTCAGGTCTGACCATAAGCAAATCACCCTTGACACCCACATCCCACCCCCACCCCAGTAAGGAAACCTCAGTAAAAAACTTTTCCAAAGCTAACTTCATGCTACTCAAGTCAGAAGTGACAAACTTCATGACACCCATGCAGACGGGAGCTGAAAGTTCGACTGCTGAATCCTACACTAAGGCACTGCACGAGCACATACACTCGTGCATGAATCGTGCCATCCCAAATAGAAACAAGATGATCTCCTCCAAAAAAGGAAGCCAATCTGTTGGTCCCCTGCTGTAAACAAACTATACAACAGAAGAAAGAAACTGTTGCAGAAAAGAGGAAAATCCCAGGATGCAAAAAACTCCCTCATCAGTGTCAGTAAGAAGCTGAGATCCCTCATAAAATCCTCCAAAGTTAGTTATAAAAATAAAATTGCCAAAGATTCCAAAAACAACCACAAGGCATTCTATAGTTATGTCAAGAATCTAAATGGCAATGCTCAGATATGCTCTGAGCTACAACAGAATGGCATTAAATATCCTGATCCCAAGGATATTGCCAATATCCTGGCAGATCGATGTAGTGCCAGCTACACCCCACTCTCACCCCCTAAAGGGCCCATCTCAATACCAAAAGATTGCCAAATTCCAGTAATCACGTCCACACAGGTAGAAACCGCACTCTCCTAAGCTAAGAATACAGCATCCATGGGACCAGATGACATCCCGGGCTGTGTACTACATGAACTACAAAATGAACTGGCACCTCACCTAAGTGTCATGTTTAATCATAGCCTCACCTCAGGCTTCGTGCCCACTGAGTGGCGCACATCTACAATTATCCCACTCCACAAGGGGGGATCCACCTTGGATCATGGGAACTACTGTCCCATCAGTCTGACGAGCCTGATCTGCAAGGGCATGGAATGCATTATCATGGAACTTGTAAACAAAGACATTGGCAACCTTCAAACACTGGACCCCACCCAGTTTGGGTTCGTGAAGGGCCGATCTTGTCTCCTGAACCTGATTGACTTCTTCAAATCAGTCTCCAGAGCTGTGGACGAGGTTAAGGCAGTCCACACAGCCTATCTGGACCTTGCCAAGGCCTTCGACACCATCCCACAATTTGGAATCATAGATAAACTTACTAAGATGGGCATAAATCCCTACGTCACTCAATGGGTTGCCAACTGGCTTACTGACAATACCCAGACTGTAAACGTAGCCGACTCCAAATCCAGCTCCAGACAGGTGACAAGTGGAGTACTTCGGGGTTCAGTCCTGGGACCGCTCTTCTTTGGCATCTACTTCTCTGAAGTACAGGCCAACACTAAGGGACTCTGGCTAACAAAGTTCGCAGATGACTGCAAACTGGGAGCCATTATTGAATTCCCAGATGATGTGGATATTCTACAAAAGGGCCTTACAGAAACAGATCCTTGGTGCCAGAGCCATGGGCTCAAGCTTAATGCCAAGAAATGTATAATCATCCCCTTTGGAAAAAACATGTACCCATGAATTACCACATAGGTGGCACTACGTTAAACACCAAAAGTGTGATGAGAGACTTAGGGACACAGGTGGACAGTGATCTCACCTTCGATAACCACACCACCACAACAGTCAGGAAATCCTACTATGTGGCACACATCATCACTATGGGCTTTTCATCCAGAAAAAAGGAGGTCATTGTCCCACTGTACTCAACCCTCATTAGCCCCATTATAGAGTACAATGCCCTGTTTGGTATGTACCTCACAAGACATCTGCAACAGCTGGAAAGGCCGCAGAAATGCCTCACTAGAAGAATCACAGGCCTAAAGCAGATGCCCCATGCTGACCGTCTAAAAAAAACTCCAGCTATACTCTGTGGCATATCGTCTACTCAGAGGCGATCTCTGCTTAACATTCAAGGCCATGTCAAACCCTGAGCTGTTGGACACGATAATAGACTGCCCATACATGTCAAGCAGAGCGCCTCCTTGGCATGGCTAGGCTTGTATAGGCCCTAGGGTCGATAGCCTAGTACCAACCTATGAACCTATTACTCCATTCATTGGTCCTGGTTCTTTGAATATAGTCAGGAATGAACTTTGCTTCACTTGGATGAGAAGTCTTTTCCAGAGAAGGGGTAGTCTTCAACATGTTCTGTTTTATGTTGCAAATTATATTTAGGTCCTTAAATAGTAGATTTCCAAAGCTGTTAGACTTGCAGATGTGCACCAAGGCCATCAGTGCTAGATCAGATGATGCCTTATAAGCCAGACATATATCACCTCTCAGTAGTGTATAGGAGATGGAGTATAAAGATGAACCTTTTGAAGCAATCTGATTATTCATTGTGGTTTGTCTTGTATTCTTTTTGTGAGGAAACTTGGGGGTGTCCCAGGGGTTGTGTATGCTTGGTCAGGTACATACAAAAGCATTCTGCTGAGTGATGCAACTAATGGCAGTTGAGAACTGCAGAACAATTACATATTTGGACCTGGATGTCATACCCTTGCACGTAAGTTGCACAGTATTGAATGATTTCCTTACAACAGTATCCACATGATGGTCAAAAGTCAAGTGACTCGTGTTACTGTCTACTGCAATCTAACTAATTGGGCAGTCACCTGGTTTATGGATAATTATTCATGCATTCATTCTCTGATTACCCACTTAGCCCATTTTAGGGTCATGAGAAGCAGCAGCCTATTCCTGCACTAGAGAAACTAGCTCCTCACAGGGCATCAGCTGATCAAACTACATGCACTCACTCACTCACTCACTCACTCACACATATATATGTGCAAACACATAATATGCATACCTATATTTGATATCACAGAAGGCTATTTGTATTAGAGAATTAGTCCAACTACGTGGTGTGCAATACCAAAAACAATCTTTCTAAACTTAACAGGGAAATCTTGACCCTGATCAAATCAACCAGAGCCAAAGATGTGGCTAAAATAACCACAGAGGTGAGGGATAATCACAAAGTCTTCTTTAACTATGTTAGAAACTTCAGTAACGATGCCCAACATGGTAGAGTTAATAGTAAATGATATCAAATGCTCAGACCCAGTGGACATAGCCAATCTACTGATGGACGAGTTTAGCTCAATTTTTACCCCTTCCATATTCCCAGATCACATACCAATATCTACATCTCCCTCAAATCTCTTAAGAATAGGTCCTCATGGAACTATCTAAGACCAAGAACACTACTTCTACTGGATCAGATAACATACTGGGCTGTTACTGTCTATCCTGAAACAGGACTTTTTAAGCCTCCTACATATGCCGTTCATTATTAGTCTCCAATTAGACTCTGTGCCAGATGAATGGAGGAGGACAACTGTTATCCCCTTGCATAAAAGTGGAGTGTCAAGGGATGTGGTTAATTGTAGACCCATAAGCCTGACCAGACTTTTCTCTAAGGCTATGGAAAGGATCCTTATGGAAATTAATAAAGAAGAACACAGGCAACCAGCAAACTCTTGACCCAAGCCAGTTAGGATTTGCCAAGGAGAGATCCTGCCTACTTGAGCTGATTGACTTCTTCCTTGGGCCATTCCTTTTTAGCATTTACTTGTCAGAGTTAAATCAAATGTTAAGAGTTTATGGTTGACCAAGCCTACAAGAGGACTGTAAACTTGGGATCATTAACTCCCTAGTGGAGACCAAGATCCTCCAAGAATGTCTTTCCCAGACAAATAGCTGGTGTCAAAACGATAGACTAAATCAAAAGATGCATCAACAAAGTATTAGTTAAGGGTGTGCACACTTATCCAACCAGCTTATTATACGTTTTTTATTTTTCCCCCTAACAGATTTGTTTTTCAATTAAATTGTACAGGTTGTAGGTCACATTAAAGGTGGGAAAAGTTTTGAAATGATTTATTGTGGTCTCTTTATTTTTATATATCACAAAAACCTGGCATTTTAACAGGGGCGTGTAAACTTTTTATATCCACTGTACTTGAAGGTGCTTTCTAAGACCAAGAATACTTCCTCCATGGGACCTGATAATATACCTGGCTGTTTATTAAACAGTACTAAACAATCCTTGGTAGATCCACTCCTTAAGTAATGTAACATGCATTTAGCTACAGGATTTTTCTCTGAGATTTGACATATAGCAGTAATGATGCCACTTCATAAGGGTGGTCCTGCCACTGATCCTGGAAATTATAGACCCATCAGCTTGATGGGTCTTATCTGGATTGTAACTGACCTTTTAAAGTATAAGATACAAAAAAAATCTCATCGTACTAGACCTGCTGCTGTTTGGCTTTGTCAATAGTGAACCCTGACTAATGAATTTGGTTAAATTCTTCAAAATGGTAACACAAGATGTCAACAGTGGTCATGCTGTCCACACAGCATACTTTGACCTGTCCAAGATATGTGACACCATCCGCACACTAGCATAGTTAGTAAGCTTAATATAGTAAAAATAAATCCCTGTATGGGTATAGTGGATAACAGATTGGCTAAAAAGTAGAGCCCACATTGTATGGGTGGCAGGTGCCTCATCATTCTACTCAGTGCAGCTGATTGCCAAAGTAATATCATCCATATCTAAAGGAGTCATTGCCTCCTATATTCAAGATTAATTAGTTCAGTTATAGAGTATAATGCCGTCTTTTGGATGTACGTCACTAGACTTATTAAATAATTAAAAAGACCCCGGTGGTTCCAAAGATCACTGGCCTAAAAACAATAAGCTGCAAGAAAATACTGTAAGTGCTATCTATCCCTTTGAGTATTGTGTAGACTTCTGAGGGGAAATCTATGGTTTCCTTCCTTGCCAGTGGGAGTCCAGTGATTCTGGATCTCTTGTATTTCCACAGATCAAATAGTCTTGCTAATATGAGGACTAGGAATCTACAGCTGTACCAGAAGATGAATAAAACCTAATGGGGAGAAAGGTTTCAGACAGCACCTCCCTCCACCTCAGGCACAGACTCCTCTGCAATTTAAACAATGTAATATTCTGTCTTCCTTCAAACGTGACCTGATTGATTGGACGGGTATTTACAAATTCACCCCTGAGCTTGACTGGTGTAGCCCTCCTCAAGGGGGGGGGTACAGTCTAAAAGTGGTTATTGATAAGGTGTAAATGGTCGCAAAACTCAATTGTCTTTAATTTCCTATGATCTTGTTAATAAGTTTAGATCAGTGTGTATTGTGCTACCATTTTCAGTCTTATTTGGCCTGGCTAGTGGGCATATTTATGCTTGTTGTAGCTTTTTGTGTACCACATATAAATGTCACAAGTTAGGGGTTCTAGATGCATTTCATGTTGGGAGCAGATCCCACATAAAGATTTGTATATCCAGTGTTTATTCTGTGTTTATCCTAAGCATAATATCAGCATGCCCTCCCTGTGCACCATAAAGTGGAGAACAACAAATCTCCAGGAATGTCTGAATCAAAGAAGACTGCACGTCTTGATTAAGGCTACTATAATGTCCATAAAGCCTATTGCAAACACACCACCGAAATAGAAAAGCACCATCATGAGAAGACCTAGCTTAGCTCAAGAGTATCCGGTGTGGTGAGGTGCTTTTGCATGCCCAGTCCTGACTTCTGCTGATTTGGTGCAAGGCCTCTAGATGTGCCTTGAAAACTCCCATGTGTTTGGACAGCAGAACCTCTTCCCAAAGTAAAATCTTCCAGTTGACAGTTGGTACAGATGATCTAATAAGTATCTGGTTTTGACACCAATAACTTGATTTCTCTTGGTGAAGGAAATATCCTCATAGTGTTAACGTGTGATGGTTTCCCCTTGTTCTAAGACTAAGGCCATTGATGTCCACCCACGTACAGGTGTCCAAGCAAACGGAATCTGCCATCTTGCTTTGGCATTTGGTAAATAGGCTTTAATTTGTTTCTGCTTCCCAGGCTTCCTCTTGGACTCAATGATGCTGACTCAGCATTTTGTACACTTAAGAACCTACAGCCATCTTCAGAACAGAAGTCGGTGTCAGGGATTCCTATTTTGAAGATAAGAAATACATCCTTCCAAGGAACTGTGTTTCTCTGATTCAGAAGTGAATGAACTGGCTTCTGTGTACCAGATGTTTTCACTCCCGGTTATGAGTTAGGGACTGTGAATACCGTATTTACTGGCTCCGTGTCAGAAGATTTTTCATTTGGTAATATTGTCAACAGAAGGTGGGATCATTTCAATTGGGAATGTATTAAAATATTTAGTACCACCATTGTCAAAATTATCTCTTGTGGGAAGTGGGCATAGACAGGGTACCACAGTTAGAAGAGTCACAGAATGATATTGAAGTCCATTTCTGTTTCCAAGATAAGACTTCCCTTTGAAAACAATCTTTAGATTTGTTGAAACTAAACAAGTTCTTGAAAGATTCCAGAGTTTAAAATCCAGAGGATTGGACTCCCCTATCCCCTTTCTAACCTGCAAAGAGTTCTAGTAGTTGATGCAGTAAAGTCAGACTTAAATTTTTTTTTTCAACATTTGTTGTTAAGAATTATATACTGCTGCTTGAATGTCTGATTGTTTAGCATAACTTACTATCACTTCATTTGTTCATTTATCATTACTAATATTTATATTGATTTTACTCATTCTTGTTTGCTGACATGCAGATTACATTTCTTTCACATCTTTCCTTCTGTTATATATTTTACTTAACATTACTTTTTTTTACATTAACTTAATTTTCTTTATTAAATGATGTTTAATTTTCTGTACTGTTTCATATATTTCACACTCACTTCCTTGGTAATAGCTGTTCAGTTCTTGTCAAAAGATTTTGAGGAAAAGTGTGATTCTGATTTCAGCATGCTTGTCACATTCAAAAAGAATGTATGTCGAATCACCTTTTTTTCCTTTTAAACATACACAGGGAGTTATATTTTCCAGTTTAATATTTTTTCCACTTACATTAGTATTGTATTTCTGATGTGTTTAGCATAACTTGATAGTAACTTTGTCCTATATCCTTTATATATTCTTTATAGCTTGTGTTATCACTTTATAATATTTGCTGCTTTTTGTATTTTGCTTGTCTACTTACTTTTGAAAGTTGATCATGATTTTAATTCTGAAGAGATATTCATCACTTATTTTTCAGATATCACAGTCCATAGCTATCCAGGATCTTTTCTTTCATGTTTTAGTTATACGAGTTTATCCCAAATATGCCCTTTTATTTGTCTGTCTACTGCCATCTGCTTTTTTATACTTTTGGATTTCTTGAATATTTCATTTAAATATGAAAGATTTTTGAGTTAATTTGTTCTCTCTGATAGAGTGAACAAAATATTGTGGTAGCTTCAATAAGCAGCTCAACTTCCTATATATTTTATGAAGTAAATAATTGTTCTGCTTATATGTCCAAATTCTGCCCAATATGAAATTAATCTCATAATTTTGGCTCTTCCTTTTGGTATTAACAGTTTAGTACAACAGCCTCCATATTATCTATTGAATTTCCTTTATCCCTTGTTTTTATCCATATTCTGTAGTTTTATATTATATCTTTCTTGATCTTTAGACTTATTCAATTCAGTCAAGATTGTCTCCTTTCTTTCTTAAATGTTTTTTTTAAACCAATTCCTTTTCCTTTATAATATCTGTATTCCGTCTGTTGATTTATCCTACTGTTGTCTAAAATCCTTCCATATAAACTGTCTTTCTGATAGTTATCTGCCACCTCTAATGTTAACCAGTTTTTATTCTTTGAAGTACAGTTTTGTCCACAAACACAAAAAAGTTTAAAGCAGACCAGGAGAGCACACAGACCATTAAAATTGACACTGTAATGTAACCTTTAGTAATACAGATGAGAAACAAAGCCAGTAGCCCTTTTACTCACCAGACGGGAACTAGATTTTCTAGTTTGAGATGCAAAATGAACACAACACAAAACAGGACTTTCAACACAATACTAATGTACTGTAATGTATAAAAATAAGTAGAAAGTGAAAGGTCATTTCTCAAATGTTGTGGGACTTTTTTTTTTCAAGCAAAATCTGGTAGCAGAGTTCAAGACAAGAGAATTGTCTCAGCCTAACACTATATCACAGTAGTGTCTGCAGACACAACCAGTTCAAATAGACCAAAAAAGCACAGAGGTCACTTAAAGGTAATGTTTATGTAACATAATAATTTAGACCAAGAATAGCAGTAGTAGCTCCATTTATCAACAGGGAAAAATATTTTGGGCCATTTTCACAAGCAGAAAAGTAAAAGATCAGTTTCCAGATGTAGTACTATTTGTCAAGTCAAATCTAATTTAAGGGAAATTGTTTATTTTGCCACTCAGAACAATAGAGCTACGCTTGAGGCACTTTTCCCAGTCCCATCCTCCTGAATCAAGCAGTCATCTAAGTATTAACGTGGAAGCCTTTAATCCTGCAGTGTGCTATTACTGTTGCCAGACATTTTGTAAAACCTATGGGTGTAGTAGTCGAGCCAAAGTGCAAGGTTAATTTGTAGTAGTACCCCACCACCACAAATCCCATGTATAGCCTGTGTATTTTGAAAATTGAAATATTGAAGTAGATGTCCTTGAGCTCTAATGTTAGTAGAAGAGCCTGAGTACATAATAGGAGCAGAGTAATATGATGAAGATGCCTTAAGGATCCCCCTTTTCTTGGGACAAGGATCGGTCTGAAATAAAACCCTTTGGCCTTTTGGGTTCTTTATACTGGAAATTCTAGTAGGAAGGTAACTATTTTTCCTTGTCTTTTTTGTAACGCACTTAGTCCTCTTTGTTTTGTTTTAAAGCACTTTTTACTCCCTTGCATCATCTTATAGTCTTCCTACCCATTGGTCCATGTCCATGTTGGGTCTGCCACCTTCTCCATCGCCAAACCTACTGTAATACAGTTGGGGGTCAATCATAGAACCTACAAGCGTCTTGGAGATCTTAACCATCATAATCGGCCAGGAGGCTTTTACGCTTAGGCCTATCTCATTACTGCCCCCCTCACCCATTGTGGTCTTCATGGTCGTGCCCAAGGGGTGGGCATGCAGCATATTTCCCTGGCTCAGCAGCAGCAGCTCAAGGCCACTACCCTTCCCTTCCTTGGTCAATGCCTTCCACTTGTGGCATCCCCAGTCTCCACCATAGATCATTGTGAGGAATGTAACCGACCTCCTACAGGACAAGCATGGCCATCCATCTCCTGTCACACCATCAGTCATCCAAGCCACTTATCAAGCCTGCGTTAGCTGGGTGGTAGGGGAAGAGTGCAAGAGATAAGTTGGATAAGCTCATTCTCCCCACAGTAGAAAAGTTGTTTAAGGTTACCTTATTTGAAGGGGTAACGTAAAGCTATGGAGTTAAGGCTGATGTGCATAACTACAGCAGAAGGCTATAAATTAAACTTGAAAAGGTGCTTATGATGAAATGGAAAGGACATTTGAGAGATATATTGATACTACAGTTTGGGATGCAAGTCCTTGAGGACAATAATAACAACCATATATAATACTATATTCATAAAGTATCAGAAAGTATTCCAAGAACTAAGCCAGTGCAGGAGTCAAGAAACAAGATTTTTGCCAATAGGGAATGTCTGCAAGTAGGTGTAAAGAGAATAGGCAAGAGCAGGCTATGATTTACTGGAGGAAATCAGCAAAGGAACTAAGATACTGGGAGCAAATAACTTGTAGGGGAAGGTGTAATAGAGTGGGATGAGGCTAAGCAGGAGCTTGGACTGCAGGCTATATACTGCACAAGAGAATGGAATAGTACAGTGTTAAGTGAATGACCAGGTGTGGTAGAGTTGAGTTTTAAGATGAGTCTGAAAAAGAAGTTATTGTTATGAACAGGAGTAATTAGTACAACATAAACTATTGGATGATACTTTATAAGCACCAGTCAACAAAGGTTAGAAAAGATTGGGGAAAATAGAACCAAAAGACGGTTTGCAAAGGAATAATAGAAAGAAACTGTTGGGCTCTCGGATATGCAGCAAAGACAAGAAGGTGTAGGTCTTTTGCATGAAAATATCTGAATAGCTATTTCTGTACCTCAAGTGGACTTCAAAGGATTTTTTCCATTCATAAGTAGCCATGCTGGAGGTATGATGGGGAAAAGAGAGGTAAATGTGAATGTTTTTTATGGTATGAAACAAGTACTTACTGTACTAAGTAAATTATTTTCTGCTGTGATATAGGATATTAATCGCCTAGATGTAGAAAGGTCTTAGTAAGTGTAATGCTGCTGTCTGTCAAAGAAGCAGTGACTAGAAAATGAAATAGAAAATGGAAATCAAAATCTATACCAACTGTAATGAAAGTTTTAAATATTGTAAAGGAGGTAAGAGTTGGAAGTGGGATTTTTAGAAAAGGTAAGGAGAAAATGTCATACAAATAAATGGAATTTGCTGGATCAGTAATGCAGAATAATATTCAGGAAGAGTGAGATTTAAGGGAAGACAAAAATTAAGCAATTGAAGTGAATAAAAATTGTTATAAAAAAACATGTATTCTGCATGATAGTAATAATCAAAACTGTTATGACAGTTTTTCTCTTCTAGTAGTATTGCAGCTTAAAATGTAAAAATTTTATTGGAGATGTTTAAAAAAAAATAGTCCCTTGTATAATGCAACCCGAGGATTTCAGTGTTAACTGCTTGGATGATTTAACCCTCATTCCTATTATGCATGTGTTCTATTAGGACATGATTGTGATGCCCCCGCACTGGCCCAGTAATCAAGGAGCCTCAACCCTCACCACTGGCAACAGTGAGGGATGTACACAATGGGAGGATGACAAGTACACCCACAGTAAAGTACAATTTCCCTTAAGAGCACACAGAGATCACAGTCAATCTACGGCTGGTTTCTCCCGATCCCCAATAAGACTCCCCACTGGCACAGCTGTAGGGTTAAGATCTCAGTTGAGTGGCCAAGCTAAGACCTCCAGCACCCTATGTCCAACCAGTGCTTCATGTCCTTGCCCAAGTAGCTGACACACACACACACACACACACACACACACACACACACACACACCTGGGAAAGGCTGGCATAGGTTTACTAGCTATGCCCCCTTCTGCCCAGACTATAGGGTTGTACCAGCTGCCACTAGCCACCCTTACTTATCAGCTACTATAAGGCCCTTACAAAGGGTGTCCAATCCTACTGTGTAATGTTACTTTTATCTAAATGGTGGTTTTGACCAAAAGCAAGGCTATTTAGGAGTGGCCTGTTCAGTGTCACCAAATACATATGCAAGTATTCTAAGAGCTTAAATATGTCTCACAAATATCAGCTCCAAAGATAAGTTTAAATATATTTAATAATAAAAAATAAAAGAACAAGACAATACTCAGAAAACAAACACAGTTACTTCAGAGTTCAGAAACACAGGAAATATTTTAAAACAACATTGCATGATAGTCTCAAATAAATACAGAAAACATCTAAACTAATCTTTACTATATTCCTGTCTATATCTAAAAGAAATTACTGTACTCTAGTTACTTACTATTAGCAAGGCAAGTGCAGATGATGATGATGATGATGAGTGGATGTTGTCAGATCCAGAGACAAATACAAAATCCCCAATCTGTCTGAGAGTGTTCTTAAATTAATATCAAACATTACTGCTGGGTTAGCCCCGGTGGCATCACTTTTTGTCACCTGACTTCAGTTCCCACACTTAAACAGAAACAAAGAATTTTCAACATCTCTATGTTAAAAAATACATATCTCTCAGATGTGCTCAGAACTGTGTAGCTGCTAGGAAGTCATAAATCAATCAAACACTTTACATTTTAAACCTAGTAATTATTTTTCTTTTCAGACAATAGTAAAATTTCTAGCTCTAGTCATTGTATCTGCTTGCTGCATTGAAACTAACTTTTATAGCACATTGTAAAGCACTTTATTTTCAACTTATTTTCTTGAAGTTTTGTAAGTTAATCTTCTATGTTCCAGCAGAATATGCTGTGGTTACATTCTTGAAGCTCAGTACAATAACATACAGTTTTGTATAAATCGTATCAATATTCACAAATGACGTATAATTATTTACAAAATTCCAGATAGCTGGGCTGGCAGTGTCACAGTGATCACTTTCTTGAGGCTAGAAAACCAAATGTAAAGAAGTATTACTTGGCTAAATAAGATTCTCCTTTGATGCCAAAATAGGGATCAGAACATGACACGGGTCTCTCTAACCACAATCCTCATATATGCCTCTATTAATGTAACCGTGTCAGCTATTTTAGCCTATCTGCCTACCTTGGGATAATCCCTGTATTCCTTCTTAACAAAAAGAACAACTCCTGAAGTGGGTTCTGCAGCTATGAGAACGCAGCTTCTGCATCCTTGAAGTTAATGATATGGAAAACTATCTTCCTAGTGGTTATTACTCCTGCCAGAATTTCTTAACTGCATGTCATCATGTACAGAGAGGATCATCTTCGTAGTCTTCCACAAAGATGGAGTCATTCTATGCACCAACTGTTCTCTCATGCCCAAGTCAGTACGTAGTCCTTTTTGAATGAGGCCATTCACTTCCATGCTGTATCCTGCCACCCCAGAACAGGGGGTTGACATTGTGGATATGCAATTCAGGGAATCTTTCCAAGTGTAAAGGCTGCTCTAGTAGTGAACCATTTGATGAATATATTGCAGTTGTATCAGAAACTTGCCATAATTATAGATGGCTCATAAGTTCACTGTGGCAGTACCACCACCCTCCCTGCATCCCTTTGTTCTTATCTTGTTGGAATCCAGGAGGCTAGGTTGAGTTAACAGTCACTCTTCCTCCTTGCTTCCATCTTTATTGTGCCAGTCAGGTGCCCTCACTTCTTAAATTAACCTAAAATTTGCCAGAACAGCTAAGGAGGTGGGGGGCTTTTATTGGGCTTCCATCCTTTTTCATCTTGGCATTTTAGTGCTTTTAATCAACCACAGGTGCCTACAGGCTGTCAGACCAAGAAAAGAACCAAGGGTGGCACATTTACATCCCTATTATACCATAGGTGCTCTGACATTCTGGTGAAAGAGCATTCACTCTGCCTTGAGGGTGAAGAATGATGAGCTCTGGAAGTTGGAGCAGAAGTCAGGCCTTCTAAGGTGGAAGTCCCTAGTTTAAAGACTTGTAACAGTGAATCTACTCAACCATCTATAGTTAAGTTCCTAACACAGCTGTGCTATATGCATGCTCGTGATCCATCTTCAGCTAATTCACTGCCTCTCTCCTTGCCCGGAAGGGGGTTTGTTGTAGCTTTGACATATAGTTGGCATATATTTTCATGTGTGGGTGTCTTTCCTTTGAGCTTCCATTACTAGCAATACAGTGAAGATCTAGAGAGTCTGAGAGAACTGTGAAGCATTGTGAGTAAAGGGAGAGGAGTTAAAATCTGGGAAAGTTTAATGTGCCCATCTGACTAAGACCTGTGGTCTAAGCCTGATGGTATTGAAGAAGACAGACCACAATATGCTACTCGTCTACCATTACTGTAAGTACAAACTTTACATTTATGGCAAGTCTGCACAGAGCTGCACTATATTTGAGCATATCAGGGAAACAGCAGCTGGATGACAGGACATCAGTGGTAAAAAAAATTGTAAAATAAAAAGTAAAAGTTTAAAAACATCTGAGAGGAAAGCTATCAAGGTGGTAATAGGGAATATGGACAATTGATAGCAGACACCTAGATTGATATCATCAGAAATCATCTAAGAAATAAAGGATAGCTTTTAAAAGCATAACAGTAACAGGTGAAAAATAAATGGGGGGTTTGTATTATCTAATCAAAGAGGCATTACAGCGAATGCCTCTTCATCGACTCTTAAAGAGTGAAGAGGCAGTTATGTGAATGGCCAAATCAGAGATTTTTTTCCTAGGGGAAAAAAATTGCTTGGCTATCAGCATGAATTTGCCCTTCCCCACTGTAGTGCAATCTCGGAGTTGGTATATTTAGTTAGGGGGTGTGGGGGGGGGTGAGTCCCCCACTTTGAGGTGTTTTAGTGATGTTTTGTTTCTAGCCGGATCAGTGAGTTTTTTCCCTAGGAAAAAAATCGCTGATTTGGCCATTCACGTAATTGGCTGTTCGCTCTTTAGGGGTTGATGAAGAGGCATTCACTGTAATGCCTCTTCGATGATATGATGTAGACCCAAATGGGCACAAGGAGGTTATGAGAAGTGGATGTGATGCAGAGATTGTGGGTCAACACTGTGGTTGAAAGATTTGAGGAAGGCAACAACCGCCGTAAACAATTCTTCTAAACTTCCCTCCTGCTGCTTGACCGGTGCATTGTTTCTGCTCACTTTTAACCTCCAGTTTCTAATAAACTGAAAGTAATTAGGTGACTGTAAGTTAGGAGGCGTTTTTTTTTTCTTTACATTTTTCATAACACAGTGACAAAAGACAGGGCAGAGCCCAGCAAAACAGATGGAGTAATCATTTTCATCTGTATGCAAATAGACATTTAACACTCTCTGTAGAATGTTTTTTCTGAAGTGATGTATTATAAAAGTGTATTATCACATGTAAAGTACATAGCCAGATTTATCAACTGGAAAAAAAGAGTTGGGGAAATGTTAGTTTTTGCAGAAATAGTTGGAGCATGGGCTTCAGCATGTTTCCCGGGATTATCATTGTTAAGCCGTTACCATGCAGTTATGTTTGTTATGCTTATTAAGTTGTGAATTTTCATATGGTAGACTGGAAAAGGATGGGGATACCACTTTCCTTCTGAGGCATCTGGAGATTATGATACCTACAGCGAGAAAGATGCTGTGGATATATATATATTTAAGGCAACTTGTGAATTGTTACATTAAGAAAATTTGTTTTCTACATTTCTACCAGTTAACTCTGTTACTTTACTAATACTTCCCCTCCTGTCTTGGCCTTCACAGTAGTGAGAGGGGTTGTGACTGATAGAATGACTGTGGTACACTTAGCATACTGTTAGTTATCAGCTGATAGCTGTGGAAGCCCAGGGCTTTGTTTGCCAGGCTAGGTGTTCGATTATTATTGTATTGTATTTATTTTTTTTGCTAAATAGTTTGTATTGCCTTGTGGTTATTTTTAAACTGGGCTTTATATAAAGACTTAGACTTTTTAGTGCATGGTTTTTTTTATCGTCCACATTGAAGCAATATTTGTAACTTCATACTGACTTCCATGCTACAGTAACATTTTCTGCATGTGAGACTATTCTTGGTGATCTAGTTGTAAGGCGTTTGTGATGGAAATGTGTTCAAAGGAAATTCAAGATGTGGAATGAGTTTCATCATATGGAATGTAAATTGGTTGACTGATTTAGCTAAAGGGAACAGCATATTATGTTATTTAAAGTCTGAACCATGGATTTGTAGTAATGCAAGAGAGAAATGTGATTATAAGAGCTTCCTTCCTTCTTTCATGGAGCAAGACAGAAAGGGATGCTGTTGCTGTCCAGGTGGTGCCCTGTAAAGTTGCAGGACACAGTAATGGATACAGATTAACAGATGCACAGGACTATTATGTACAACTGAGAAGCTATATTGGAGCAACTTGCATTACAATATAGAGTCTGTTTACTTTCAGGTACTTCACAAAATGATTTTTCAGAGGATGAGGAGGAAAATGATTGCTGATGAAGAAGTTTTAGCATTTGTCTAGGGGACTGGAGTACTTAACAAGCATCTCAGAGGTCAGAAGTGGACCTGGTCTTATTGAGTACCTCATTTATCGTGCTTTAGGAACTTGTGTCAAGCAATGGCACTGGCTGCTGTTTCAGACATTACATCTTAGGTTATGTAGTACACATTCTGTTCTAATAGATACTGATGCAGAGCTCAAATGAATGAGTCGTATATGAATATAGAAACTGTATACTTAGTCATATTGTAAAGATTCATCCTGGTGTTATCTTTGACCACATGCCATCAGTTGGATGTATTGCATATATTAGTATGTTCATGTGTGGAGAAGCATTGGTGTTGATAATGATTTGATCACTGCTGCAATAGCCTTAGCTGTATGGGTTTTATCCTGTATAGGATATAACAGCCAGCCAACTTCCAGACCATTGGCAGTTTAAACCATTGATTTTCTAATCCATGATTTAAGCATCAGGCCCTTCTGATACTTCCCTTCGGGGGGGTGGTGAAACTTCTACAGTGTAAATTTATAACTGAAGCTTAACGTTTTCTGTGAAATACGTTTCTTTAAGGTACAAAATTGTTGTATTGAACTGTCAAGTGACTTTTCGATCATTTTAAAGTGTGACTACTACTTTTTAATTTTGTGTAAAAACGTCTTAAAAGCATAACTCCATTTTTTGTTTTCCTGGTGGAAACTTTGGCTAAATTACTTTTAGGGCTGGGCCGGGCCGGGGAGAGGTAAGTATATGTTGTGCCTTTCACTGTATTTTAGGTGGAAAACACTACTTTGGTACTAGTGAACCTTTTTTCCAACTGTTTTTGTCAGTGTTACCTGGCTTCAAGCTTAATTTTCAGCTTTGCCAAGGAAGGACTTAGCCTGTTCTTTGAGTCTTCCTTTCTGCAGCCACAAAAAAAGAAAAACATTTCCAAACAGCCTTTGCCCCTTCAGCAGGCTACAGTTTTACCTCAACCACAGATGACACTGCTGTGGCCAATTCTAGTTCCTCAGGCCATTCATCTTCTGCCTTGGTTTCCTCTATTGTAGTCCCTTCAAATGCCAAGGACTGAGGGTTAGCTGTATCCTCTGTGGCTGCTAGCATGTTCTTAGCATGGGCATGAAAAAAATTTCTCTTGTCAGTCTCTACAAAAGGAGCATGAAATGCATCACTGCCTAGCCAGACTGTGATATGTGCCTCCTTGGGTGATTTGACTAACTGGAGTTGGTCTGTTTCTATGGAATTTCCAGTTAAAAAGAAGACCAAATTTAAACATTTTTCATGTTCCCTGTCTGTTTCTTCAGACATGAATGACTTATTGAGCTTAGCTCAGGACTTATTTCAGGTTCTTGACCCCTCTCTTTCTGGATTTACTGGTTAAGAAAAATCAGTTCTTTATGTTCTGAAGATTCACAGTATAATGAACAGGAAAATGATTTTGAGGGAACAGCTGATGTCCTTCAAGAATGCAACTGCAGTCATAACATATGGGTTGTCCTGCCTCAGGCAGCCCTCTGTCGGCCGGATTCCAAAGTCTGGGTCCGACGTCGGCTGATGTTGCATTTCTCTCCGACGTCAGAGCGGCTGGAGTATATAAGCATCAGCCGACGCCATCTTCTTCAGTCTTTCTTGCCGCGCGGTGCCCGAAGCAGAAGCAGTTCGCAAGTGCCGGTCGGTCAGCTCCTGTATTATTCGAATCCGAAGTCATCAAAAAAGCTAAGTACCCCGTTGGGGACCTTTTCTTGCCTCAGCCGATGTCAGAAATTACTGAAAAAGTAAATAATTGTTTGTCTTGTGGTAAACAAATACCTCATAAGGATTTCCACTCTTACTGCCTTCCTTGCCTTGGCCCAGACCACGACGTTTTGGCCTGTGCCGCCTGTGCTCGCTTCAATAAGCGCACTCTCAGGCGCCGGGCGGAGTTCGCTGAAGACTTTTTCGGCGAAAAATTCGATTATACAATGCCGTCGGAACTACCGACAACGCAGACTCCTAAGAAACGAAAAGACCGGGACCGACATCCTCGGTCCGCATCGTCCACCTACACCATGCCAAAACCAACCGCGAGTGCCCCGGTTCCCTCTGAGGCAGTTATTTCACCGCTCCGAACCGAAGACACCGCATTACCAATACCTCCGATACCGGAGACCACACTGACGCCAGTTATTGATTTTCCTCCGGATACTGAAACCGAGGAAATGCCCGAGACCATTGCTGTGGATAAGGTCACTCCTGCACGTGGAGCTGCTAGGCCCCCCATATCCATGTCTATCAAGGCCTACACACGTGCTAAAGCAGCCAGCAAGACCAAGCACCTTACTGCTAAAGCCTTACCTCAGTCTTCTCCTGAAACACAAATCATGACTATGGCTGCAGACTTAATTTCCATGATCAGAGGTTCCCAGGCCCATCCTGAGAGAGGATCCCAGCCTCCTCCTGATAAGAGGCCCAGGGTTGAACCCTCTGACCCTCTCCCTTCAGATGAAGATTCTGAGGACTCTGTTCACTCCGACAGCCAGGAAGAGCCCTTCCAGACCTATGAGGACTCAGATGCAGAGGACTCCATTCCCTCGGCCTCCCCTCCTGAGGATATTTCTTTTGGGGAAGTTCTGCATTCCATGAGGGAACATTTTAAGTGGCAAGGCCAGGAATATTCTGATTCCAGAAAGCACCTTCGAACCTTCCTTAAAAAGCCACAACACAGGCCCTTAGCTATACCTCCTGTGCTTGATGTTTTGCATGATCTTTACTCTGACTCCAGTGTTACCCCTGATACCCTTCCTCCTGCTCCTGCCAAGCCTGACAGATACTATAGGGTCCCAGAAACACATTCCCATTTCTTTAGGGCCCATGCTGTTGATTTAGAAACAATTTCACAGGGACCGAAAGGGGTTTCAGCTACCACCTCCAAAAATCCTTTGCCTTCCAACAGGGAAGCCAGGTCATTAGAGAGATGGGGGAAGAAGGTTTACACCTCCACTACTTTATCTATGAGAGCTCTCAATTGTCTCTTTCATATGTTTCAATATCAGGATTACCTGTTAGAGGATTTATAGAAAACATTGGCCTCGCCTGAACCTTTAGATAGGAAGTCTTTGCAGGAGGCTGTACATAATTCTCAGCAAGTTAGCAATCACTTCCTTCAGTGTGGATATGATGCATTGGAAGCTTCATGTAGGGCAGCTATGACAGGGGCGGTCATTCGTAGACATGCATGGTTAAAAGAACAACCTCTACCAGATCATGTTAAGGCAAAACTTCTTGATGCACCCTTGGAAAAGAACAAGCTTTTTGGTGCTAATGCTAAAGAAAGATGTGTTAAAATCCATTGAGGAAAAAGCCAAGTCAGTTCAGACAGTCAAAGATTTCCTCCAGGTTCAGCCACCCAGATTCAGCAGGAATTGGCCTTCTAAAAAGTGGTCCTTTCCTAATCCTAAAAGATTTCAAAGGGGCAAAAACAGGCGTGGCCGAGGAAGAGGACAATACAGAGGTTCCTACAGGGGACGACAATGGCAACCAGCAAACCAAAGAAGTGACACAGGGGTTTCTCCTGCCCCACAGGGACAAGCTCAATGACTTTTCTCTACTTCCGCTGACCAAGGAGCAAACAGGAGCTCCTTTGGACGGAAAATTATCTCTGTTTTCAGACAATTGGCACAGATTGACAAAGGACAAATGGAGTTTGGACATTATAGACCAAGGTTACAGGTTCCACTTTCATACCTTGCCAAGAAAACAAGGCATGCCAAACCTACCACAAAGCCAGAGGGCAGAGGCTATCAAGCAAATTTCTCTGCTTGCTCAGATCAAAGCAATAGAAAAAGTTCCACAACAAGAACAAGGCCAGGGATTTTATTCAAAACTGTTCCTTGTTCCAAGAAAAGAAACTCAATGGAGACCAATACTGGATTTGTCCGCATTAAACACTTTTCTCATCGTACCAAAGTTCAAAATGCTGACTCTATAGCAACTCCTTCCCATGCTGGGCAAGGGGTCTTGGCTGATTACTCTGGACCTCAAGGAGGCGTACCTGCATGTCCCTATCAGACACAGCTGCAGAAGATACCTCAGATTTCTTGCAGGACCAGAGCATTATCAATTCTCAGCATTGCCATTTGGCTTATCTACTGCGCCCAGAGTATTCATGAAATGCCTGGCTTCAGTAATTGCTCATTGCAGGCTCCAGGGAATTCAAATTTACCCGTACCTGGACGACTGCCTCATACAAGCGGACGACAAACTGATTCTGACAAAAAACTACAGGCTCTGGGATACACAGTCAACTTCCAAAAGTCAAGACTTCAGCCATCCCAGCAAATAACCTTCTTAGGAGCCAAACTAGACACAGCCTCTCAAATGGCTTACCTGACAGAAGACAAGCAAAGGAAGTTAACTCATTATTTCAAAGGTTTGGCAAAGCTCACCCAGATTACTGCAAGGTGATTCCTGCAGGCCCTGGGTTACATGGCATCCTGCATTCTCCTGGTTCCATTAGCAAGACTACACATGAGGAAGCTTCAATGGTACCTAAAAAGCTTATGGTCTCAACACAGCAACAATCTAGAGACAACCATACCGCTCATTCCATGCCTACAAAAGGAATTTCTGTGGTGGGCCTCGGTAAGCCAGGCAAACACAGGTATGTCTTTCAAAAAAACTCAGATAACACAGACCATGACCACAGACGCCTCAGACCTTGGATGGGGGGGCGCACATGGAGGGCAGATGTATTCAAGGACAATGGTCTCCAAAGGAAACACATCTGCATATCAACCAAAAAGAAATGCTGGAAGTAATGCATGCCATTGAGGCCTTTCGACAACAACTGCAGCAGGGCCACCTGCTAATACGGACAGACAACACCACTGTGATGTGGTACATAAACAAGCAGGGGGGCACCCATTCCTACCCCCTTTGCAGACTGACAATGAATCTTTGGGAAAAATCACTGAGCCAAAACATACAGTTGCAATCCCAGTTTGTTCCAGGCAAAGACAATGTGCTGGCGGACAGCCTAAGCAGGAATTTCCTAGACCCCCACGAGTGGAGGTTACATCCAGAAATCTTCATACAACTCACCTCGACATGGGGCAGGCCAGAAGTAGACCTATTTGCTTCCCACCTCAATCATCATCTACAAAGGTTCTGTTCAAGGACATATCCACAAGCATGGAAAATAGATGCTCTCTCATTCAACTGGAACTTCTTAAAAATCTATGCATTCCCACCTCTGCCACGGATGACCACAGTATTACTAAAGATCAAAGCAGAGAAGCCCAAGGGGATCCTAATAGCTCCAGATTGGCCAAGACAACACTGGTACCCACTACTACGGAGCATTTGTCACAACAAAAAGTGGGCCCTTCCTCAATGGCCCCAACTTCTGACTCAACACAACTTCAAGACAGTACATCCCAACATTCAGACGCTACAACTAACAGCTTGGGAGATTCCATGAATAACCTCAATCTATCTCTCTCCAAGGATGTTCAGAGGATACTAACAGAAGCCCGAAGACCATCCACCAGAAAGGTTTACTCAGCAAAATGGACGAGATTCAGCATTTGGAATACCAGCAAGGGTCATGATGCATCATTATTGAACATCCCACTCATTCTGGAATATTTGGCAGATATGCTACAGAATGGACTCTCCTATTCTTCCATAAAAATACATGCTTCAGCTATTTCAGCTAGATACAATACTGATCCACCTGTGTTTTCACATCCTTTAAGGCAATTCCTTAGGGGAATCAAGAATATAAATCCACCAAGAAAGGCTCCAGTACCAACTTGGGACCTCAACTTTGTCCTAGAAAAACTGACTCTACCCCCCTTTGAGCCAGCAGCTTCAGTGGACTTACAATTTCTCTCATGGAAGACAGCTTTCCTGTTGGCAATTACCTCAGCAAGAAGGGATGTTCTTCATCTCACATTGCTGCAGTCCTAACACTTGGGTAGTCCGCTGTCCCTCGGTCGGCCCGAATATCAGAGTATAAGGCTGACGTCGGTCAAGGCGCATTTGACTGACATCAGAACGTCAGGGTACAAATGCGCATGACCGACGTCATATCCTCAGTCTTTTTTGCCGCATGGTCCGATGCAGAAGCAGTGTTGCAAGTGCCGTTCGGCGTTCTGAAATTTTTCGAATTCGGAGTTTCAGACCGAAGTCAGAGTTGGTTAAGTACCCCGTTGGGGAATATTTTGTTTTTTTTCTTGCCTCAGTGGTTTACGGATGTCAGAAAAAGTGAATAACTGTATTTCTTGTGGGAAACAGATACCGCATAGGGATTACCATAATTTGTGTATACCTTGTTTGGGACCTGAGCACGACGTTGTTGGGTGTCGCTTTTGTGCTAGGTTCAATAAACGCACTATAAAGCGAAGGTTGGATTGTGCCAGGTTGGACTTTGGGAAGCGGTGCAATTACAATATGCCGTCGGATGCTCCGACGCCGGCTTCCTCAAAGAAGCGCAAGGACAAGGCAGTTAAACCTAGGTTAGAGTCGTCCGAACCGGACGCCGGTTCTTTAGAGCGTCAGTGGAACCGGTGGTTCCGACGGAGGCCTCTCTGGAGTCCCAGGGAGAAACTTTGATTTTACAGGATGTGGCCTCCCAGGAGGCAGGTCAGGCTGTAGGGGCTTCTCAGATATCTGTACTCCCCTCCCTTCCTAAGGTGTCTAAGCCCTCTCTTTCTGCTTCCAAGGCTTCTCCTAGAGGCAGGTCTAGTTTAGCTTCTGTGGGTGTCACTCCTAGTTCTTCAGGTTCTGTGCCCAAGAAGCACATGCTTAAAATGGCAGAAGATTTAATTACTTTAATTAGAGGCTCTATGCCCCCTCCTGATAAGAGGCCTAGGATGGAATCAGTGTTGGGGGATTATGAGCAGGCTTCGGATGTGTCTGAGTCTTCCGCTGAAGACTTGCAGGAGTATTCTCATTATTCTGATTCTGATGTGGATGATTCTACTCCTTCTGCTTCTCCTCCTGAGGATTTTTCTTTTTCAGAGACCCTTCACTCCATGAGAGAGCATTTTAAATGGGAAGGTCAGGACTTCTCTGATTCCAGGAAAAGGCTTAGGGAATTTTTGTTTTTACCCCAGCATAGGCCTTTGGCTATACCTCCTGTTCTGAATGTGGTGGAAGATGTGTTTGCAGAGGCTTCTCTTAATCCTGATTCTTTGCCTCCTGCTCCTGTTAAACCAGATAGGTATTACCGGGTGCCTGAAGCTCATAAGTATCTTTTTAAGAGTCCTAGGGCAGACCCAGAAACTGTTAGCCAGGGGCCTAAGGGTGTTAAGGCTTCTGTTGTCAAGAATCCGGTTCCTGCAGATAAAGAGGCCAGGGCCTTGGATAGATGGGGAAAGTTAGTTTATACTTCTTCCACTCTAGCCATGAGAGCTTTGAATTGCCAGTTTCACATGTTGAAATATCAAAATTATCTCCTTTCACAGTTGAAATCTAAGGTTGATGCTCTGGCGGAAGGTATTGATTGTAAAGAGTTACAAGATTTAGTGCATGTTTCTGAACAGGTGGGTAAGCATTCTTTGCAATGTGGTTTTGATGCTGTACAGGCCTCGTCTAGGGTGGCTGCCACTGGGTCAGTTCTTCGCAGGCATGCCTGGCTGAGGGATCAAAATTTATCTGACCATGTTAAAACTAGGATTTTGGATGCCCTTTGCAATCTGATGTCTTGTTTGGTTCTCCTGTTGAGGCAGTTTTAAAGAAAATGGAAGACAAGGCTAAGTCTATGCAGACTGTTAAAGATTTTTGCAGGTTCAGCCTCCAAAGTTTAGTAGAAATTGGCCTACTAAGGGGTGGACGTATCCTTCTTATGATTCCCAGTCTAGGGGTAGATCTAGTCGTGGCAGGGGCAGAGGTCAGGGCTCTTTCAGGCCTAGAACAGGGAGTTCTCCTGCACAGTCTTCGCGTGAGGGCAGGGGTCAGTCCTTTCGTAAACAGACCCAATGACCTACCTTTTCAGCTGCCAGAACCTTCTCGCCTGGCAGCACCTTTGGGAGGAAGGTTGGCACTTTTCAAAGAAAATTGGAGTTTGATTACCCAAGACAGATGGGTATTGGATATCATACATCACGGTTACAGGTTTTATTTCCATACCTTGCCTCCTTTCAAAGGCATGCCAGACATTCCTCCTCAACAAAGAATAGAGGCTCACAAGGAAATTTCTCTGTTACTCCAAATAGGGGCCATACAGCCGGTTCCTATGCCAGAAAGGGGCCTAGGATTTTATTCTCGCCTGTTCCTTGTACCAAAAAGGGGAACACGTGGAGACCAATTTTGGATTTATCTATCCTCAACACTTATCTGGACATTCCCAAGTTCAAAATGTTGACGTTGCAACAGCTTTTACCTCTGCTGGGCAAGGATCACTGGATGGTAACTTTGGATCTCAAGGAGGCTTACCTTCATGTTCCTATCAGGCTAAGTTGCAGGAAGTATCTGCGTTTTGGACTGGGACTTCTCACTATCAGTTCTCTGCATTGCCCTTTGGCTTATCTACTGCCCAGAGTATTTCGAAAGTTCTGGCTCCAGTGATAGCTTTCTTCAGGCTGAAAGGAATACAAATCTATCCTTATTTGGACGATTGCCTGATTCTGGCTCAAGGAAGGGAAGAGCTTCTTCGTCATTTGGAATATGTGATAGCAGTGCTAAGATGCCTGGGGTATTCTGTGAGCGAAATAAAGTCCAGTCTAGTACCCTCTCAAGACATGTGCTTTCTGGGTGTAAGACTGAATACAGCATCCCAGATGGCCTTTCTAACCCCGGACAAACAAAAGAATCTTTCCCTTTACTTCCATCATCTATCTCTTCAGTCCGGGCTGACTGCAAGGACAGTCCTTCAAGCCTTAGGGTTCATGGCATCTTGTATTCTGGTGCTTCCCAATGCCAAACTGCATATGAGGAAGTTGCAATGGTATCTCAAAAATGTATGGACACAGCACTGCCAGGATCTGGACACTGTCATTCAAATAATACCTTGCATTCAAAAGGAATTTTTGTGGTGGGCTCAGGAATGTCACCTAAACAAGGGACTCTCTGTGACCCGGCCAGAGGCGAGTCAAATTTTAACGACAGATGCCTCGGACAAAGCTTGGGGAGCTCATCTAAGCGGAAAGTGGATACAAGACAAGTGGCCTGTCAGACTACTGCATCTACATATCAACTTGAAGGAGATGTTAGCAGTCCAGTTTGCATTAATAGCTTTCAAGGATTTACTTCTTCCAGGGCAGGTGTTGATTCTAACAGACAACACAACTGTCATGTGGTACATCAACAAGCAAGGGGGAACACATTCTTATCCTCTATGCAGGCAAGCAATGATTTTGTGGGAGACTGCTCTCAGTTTACAACTAAGTCTTCAGGCAAGGTTTCTGCCGGGAGCACAGAACTCCTTAGCAGATGTGTTAAGCAGACAAATCATGGATCCCCACAAGTGGAAACTGGATCTTCATGTATTTCAGAAATTGACAGTGTCCTGGGGAACTCCAGACATAGATCTGTTCGCTTCTCCACTAAACCACCAGCTGCCAAAGTTTTGCACAAAGAGGTTTCATCCCACAGCTTGGAAAGTGGATGCTCTTTCTTTCAGTTGGAAAAATCTTCATGTGTATGCCTTTCCACCTCTGCCTCTCCTCCCAAAGGTACTTCTGAAGGTCAGACAGGACAAGCCAAGGATGATTTTGATAGCTCCAGATTGGCCTCGACAGCACTGGTACCCATTACTGAGAAGTCTAGTACGGAAGCCTCCATGGCCTTTGCCTTTGATTCCACATCTGTTGTCCCAGGAGGACAGTCATTTGCTCAATGTCAAACTTCACTCTCTTCACCTAACAGCCTGGCATATTCTGTTTTAAACCATAGAGGGTCTCAACTTCCACAACAAGTTTTGAATGTGATTTTGGAAGCTAGAAGGCCTAGTACAAGGAAAGTGTACGCAGATAAATGGAAGAGATTTTTGTTTTGGAGTGCTGCTAAGGATTTGGATGTTTCTGAGCCTGATTTAAGTGTGGCTCTTCAATATCTTACTGAGTTGTTAGACAAAGGTTTGTCCTTCTCTTCTATTAAGATTCAAAGATTCATGCTGCAGCAATTTCAGCTCACTACGACTGTGACCCACCATTGTTTTCTCATCCTTTGTTCAAGCAATTTCTTAGAGGGGCAAAGAATATAAGACCCCCACGAAGGGCTCCTACTCCTGCTTGGGATCTCAATTTTGTGTTGGAGAAACTCACTCTACAACCTTTTGAGCCTGCAGCTACTGCTGAGTTGAAATATTTATCATGGAAGACTGCTTTTTTGTTGGCCATTACCTCTGCAAGAAGGGTTTCTGAATTGCAGGCCCTTATGGCAGTTGAGCCTTTCTTAATTTTCCATAAGGATAGGGTATCGTACTAATCCTTCCTTTATGCCTAAAGTGGTTTCTAGTGTGGCTTTAAACCAAACTATTCATTTGCCTACTTTTTATGCAAATCCCCAAAATAAAGGGGAAAAGATTTTGCACACTTTAGATGTACACAGGCAGTTGCGATATTATTTGGACAGAACTAAAGGGTTCAGACAATCTCAGCAGTTATTAGTTTCTTTTGCTTTGTGCTCTCAGGGCAAGCCCGTGTCAAAACAAACTATTTCTAAGTGGATTGGATTTTGCATTGCTTTCTGTTATTCCCATCATGGCAAAGAGATTCCAGCTGGGATTAGGCCTCATTCCACTAGGGCTACTGCCACTTCAACAGCTTTTTTGAGGGGGGTGGCAACTAAGGATATTCTGGAGGCAGCCACTTGGAGTTCAGTGCATACCTTCTCTAGGCATTACCACCTTCCACTGTACTCTAAATCCAGGGCTGGTTTTGCCACTGCTGTGTTGCAGGGCATTTTGGCAGCTCCTGCTTCATTATAGTTTAGCCATCCTCCCTTACCTCTGCTTTGGGATTCTACCCAAGTGTTAGGACTGCAGCAATGTGAGATGAAGAACATAGTACAGTTTTGTACCTACCATAAATGTAGATGTTCAAGATCCACATTGCTGCAGTCAATTTACCCTCCCTCCTTCCCTCTGTAGTTTGAGGTGGTTGTGTGGGTTGGGTTATCCATCTGAGGTATATTGTGTATATTGTATATATTGTATATATTGTACATATTTTTGGTGTTAGGCTGGTTGGTTGTTTAGTTGTTGTCTCTGGGTTTTGACCTTTCTTTTTAGGGTCTTCTGACATCTGGGGCAAGAAAAGACTGAGGATATGACGTCGGTCATGCGCATTTGTACCCTGACGTTCTGATGTCAGTCAAATGCGCCTTGACCGACGTCAGCCTTATACTCTGATATTCGGGCCGACCGAGGGACAGCGGACTACCCAAGTGTTAGGACTGCAGCAATGTGGATCTTCGAACATCTACATTTATGGTAGGTACAAAACTGTACTTTTCGGAACTACAGGCCCTAATGGCAATACCACCGTTCATAACCTTTCACAGAGACAGGGTCTCCTTACGAACCAACCCTACCTTTCTGCCAAAAGTGGTATCTAGGGTTTCTTTAAATCAAGCAATTCACCTGCCTACTTTCTTTCCCAATCCTGAGAACAAAGGGGAAAGACTGTTGCATACCTTGGACATTCACAGACAACTTCGCTACTACCTGGACAGAACCAAGACCAGTAGGAAGTCTGATCAACTTTTTGTAGCTTACGCCCTTGGAGTACAAGGAAAAGCAATTTCCAAACAGACTATTTCAAAATGGATTGGACATTGCATCAGATTCTGTTATTCCTTCCATGGAAAGAGTGTACCAGCCAATGTCAGACCACACTCCACCAGAGCTACAGCCACCTCTACAGCATTCTTAAGAGGGGTGCCTACAAAAGACATTCTAGAAGCTGCTACATGGAGCTCCGTGCATACATTCTCCAAACACTACAACCTCCCTTTATATTCCAGATCCAGAGCAGGCTTTGCTTCGGCAGTCCTGCAGGGATTGATAGCTACACCATCCTTTTCTTAGAGCATTCCTCCTCCCCCAGCTAAGCTATGGTATTCAACCCATATGTTATGACTGCAGTTGCATTCTTGAAGGACATAGTACAGTTTTGTACCTACCATAAATGTAGATGTCCGATAGATATGCAACTGCAGTCGGTTTCCTCCCTCCTTCCCCTCTATGCCTTGGGTCCACTCCTCTCCCTGTTATTCTTAGCTGGGTATATCTGTTATGGTGTATCTGTTTATTGCTTATTTATTTGTCTGGAAACCTGTTTTTGTCTTCCAATTTGATTACAGCCTTCCTTGGAGGGCACCTGGCATCTGGGGCAAGAAACACTGAAGAAGATGGCGTCGGCTGATGCTTATATACTCCAGCCACTCTGACGTCAGAGAGAAATGCGACATCAGCCGACGTCGGACCCAGACTTTGGAATCCGGCCGACCGAGGGCTGCCTGAGGCAGGACAACCCATATGTTATGACTGCAGTTGCATATCTATCGGACATCTACATTTATGGTAGGTACAAAACTGTACTTTTTTCTTTTCTTCGGGTAACTGATTCGGATTCTGAGGAGTGTTTCTTTTGATGATCCTTTAGAAGGATTTTCTTTTTCTAAAACTATAATTGTTTCAGTGGGCACATAATGATATTACACTAACCATGAAAAAAAATGATTTAGTATGACTAGAATTTCTTCAACCCACTAATGTACTTCCAGCTTTGGGGAATGTTTTTATTACAGCCTATAACATGCTTGACAAGCCAGCCTTCAGCCCCTAAGAAGGCAGATAGAATTTGACCCTCCAGTGATGTCTTTGACAAGTCCTGTGGTAGCTAAACCTTTGGTAAATGCTAATCTGCCCTCTTCTGATAAGGATGTGAAAGTCTGTACTTCTGCCACACTTATTTTAGAGTTCTTAGTTGTCAAACTCACATGTTAGTTTTTGCTTGCATCTTTTGAGAGTATGAGGAATATTGTTCCTCTTCTGAGATAAAATCTTCCATGAATTCTCTTACTGCTGGGATATCACCAAATGCTCTCTGAAGTCTGTTTAGGAATCAGCTGATGTCCTTCATGGATGCATCTGCAGTCATAACAAACGGGTTGCCCTGTCGTCAGGCAGCCCTTCGGTCGGCCGGATTCCAAAGTCTGGGTCCGGCTTCGGCTGATGTCGCACTTCACCCGACGTCATCTCTGCTGGTCTTCAGGTATAAAGGCATCAGCCGACGCCATTTTCCTCCGTCTTTCTTGCCGCGTGGCGCCCGAAGCAGAAGCTGTTCGCAAGTGCCGGTCGGTCAGATCCAGAGATTACTACTACCGAATACTACTTTGAAGACTTCTAAAAAGCTAAGTACCCCGTTGGGGACTCTTTCTTGCCTCAGCCGATGTCAGAAAAAGTCAATAACTGTTTAACTTGTGGGAAACAAATACCTCATAAAGATTTCCACTCTTACTGTCTGCCTTGCTTAGGCCCAAACCACGACGTAGCAGCCTGTTCGGCCTGTGCTTCCTTCAACCGACGAACGCTTAGGCGTCGGTCGGAGTTTGCTGAACAGTTTTTCGGCTCAGATTTTGCGTACATTATGCCGTCGGATCCTCCGACTACCCAAATTGTTAAAAACGCAAAGAAAAAGACCGACACTCGCGGTCCGCGGTTTCGGCCGAAACCACGGTTAAGCAAGCGAGTGTCTCGGTTTCGGCCGAAACCGAGAAAACCGGTCAATCTTCAGCCGAATCCATGACTACTACTGAGGCTCCTGCTACCTTAGTTGAATCGGCCTCAGAAATATTGCCTACAACTGTGGTTCCTAGTGATTTATCAGACACCATCCCTTTGGATGTCTCTACCCCAGCACGTGGTGCTGCTAGGCCTCCTGCAGTCATGTCTATTAAGGCCTTTGCCAGGGCTAAAGCAGCCAAATCTGTTAAATCAGTGCCTGTTAAGCCCCCCTCACACAGGCCCACTTCAAGTTCACAAATGCTTACTCTGGCAGAAGATTTAATATCCTTAATTAGGGGATCCCAATCTCACCCAGACAGGGCCTCTCAGCCCCAGAAAAGAGACCTAGAGCAGAGCCCCGAGCCAGTGTCCTCTGATGATTCTGCGGATGACTCAGACATTACAGACCAGCCAGAGGCTCCTTTTCTACTTATGAAGATTCCGATGCTGAAGAATCCATTCCAGCTGCCTCTCCACCAGAGGAATTTTCCTTTGGGGAAACCTTACATGCCATGAGAGAACAATTCCAATGGCAGGGACAAGACTTCTCAGATTCAAGAAAAGGCTTAGGACTTTTCTGCACTTACCACAACATAGGCCCTTAGCTATACCTCCTGTACTGCCTGTTGTGGATGATGCATTTAATGATGTTTGCACTGCTCCTGATTCTTTACCTCCAGCCCCTGCCAAACCAGATAGATTTTACAGGGTGCCAGACACTCATCACCACCTATACAAGGCCCCACTTGCAGATCCCGAAACTATATCCCAGGGGCCTAAGGCAGTAGCCTCGACCACAGCAAAAAAACCCTATTCCTTCTGAAAGGGAATCCAGGTCCTTAGAGAGATGGGGGAAAAAAGTTTACACCTCTGCTACTCTCTCAGCTAGAGCTTTAAACTGTCAGTTTCATATGATCCAATACCAAGAGTTTATGCTTGATCAGTTAACTAAAAAACTGTCCTCTGATGAATCCTTAGATAAGAAATATGTATTAGAAATGGTGAATAACATCCAACAGGTTAGTAACCATTCCTTAAAATGTGGCTATGATGCACTGGAGGCTTCATTTAGATCAGCCATGACTGGCACAGTGATAAGAAGGCATGCATGGTTGAAAGAACAGGTCTAACCGGATCATATTAAAGCAAAGCTGTTAGATGCTCCTATGGATAAGTCCAGTCTATTTGGTACACCTGCCCAGCAAGTAATGAAGAAAATGGAAGAAAAGGCAAAATCTGTACAAACAGTTAAAGATTTCTTACAGGTTCAGCCCCCAAGGTTTAGCAGGAACTGGCCTGCCAAAAATTGGTCCTTTCCAGACTCCACAAAATCCCAAAGGGGCAGGAATAGACACTCTAGAGGCAGAAATCAATCCAGAGGAGGTGCCTACAGAGGACGACAGTGGCAAGGCAATAACCGAGGCACAGACACAACCACTGCCACTGCAACAGGACAATCACAGTGACTTGCCTCTGACACCGCCTACCAGGGAGCAAATAGCAGCACCTTTAGGGGGAAAGTTAGCCTTATTTTCGAAAAATTGGCACTATATCACAAAAGACAAGTGGATTTTGCAAACCATAGACCAAGGCTACCGGTTCCACTTCCACACCTTACCAGTAAAAAGAGGAATGCCAAACCTACCTCCAAATCAAAGAATAGAAGCTCTACAGCAGATAGCGAAATTAACAAAGATGAGAGCTGTGGAAAGAGTACCAATAACAGAACAGGGCAAAGGATTCTACTCCAGAAGACTCTTCCTAGTACCAAGAAAAGAGAAAAGTTGGAGACCTATTCTCGACCTGTCCGTCTTAAACACATACATCATTGTCCCAAAATTCAAAATGCTGACCCTACAGCAACTTCTTCCCATGCTGGGCAAGGAGTGTTGGCTGGTAACTCTAGATCTCAAGGAGGCATACCTGCACGTCCCCATTCAACCAAATTGCAGAAGATACCTCAGATTTCTTGCAGGATCAGAGCATTATCAATTCTCAGCATTGCCCTTT
This sequence comes from Protopterus annectens, assembly GCF_019279795.1. NCBI lineage: Eukaryota > Metazoa > Chordata > Ceratodontiformes > Protopteridae > Protopterus > Protopterus annectens. Next base: position 307,650,678 of record NC_056748.1, read on the forward strand.
GGCTTATCTACTGCACCCAGAGTATTCACAAAATGCCTGGCATCAGTAATCGCTCACTGCAGACTACAGGGAATCCAAATTTATCCATACCTGGGCGACTGCCTGTTACAAGCGGACAACAAAAGCAAGCTGACAACAGATTTACAAAGGGTCATTTACTTGCTACAAGCCCTGGGATACACAGTCAATTTACAAAAGTCAAGGCTGATACCATCCCAAACAAGAACATTCTTGGGCTGAATTGGACACAGTAAAACAAATGGCATTCCTAACTGCAGAAAAACAAAATAACTCCCTCTTTACTTCTTGGCATTAACAAAGCAGAACAAACTAACAGCAAGAAAAGTTCTGCAGGCCTTGGGCTTCATGGTATCATGCATAATCTTGGTCCCACATGCCAGACTGCATATGAGAAAGCTACAGTGGTACCTAAAGAATTTATGGTCTCAGCACAGGCACAGCTTAGAAACAGAAATCCCACTAATCCCATGCCTAAAACAGGAGTTCCTATGGTGGGCTCAAGCATGCCAGTCAAACCCAGGCTTACCCTTCCACAACTTTCGAGCAAGCCAAACCATCACAACGGACGCCTCAGACCTAGGATGGGGCGCACATGCTGGACAAATGCATACAAGGATTGTGGACTCAAGACCAGCTGCACCTGCACATAAACCAAAAGAAATGCTGGCAGTAAAACTGGCAATCCAAAATTCAGACCATTCCTCAAAGAAGGCCATTTGATGATAAGGACAGACAACACCACAGTCATGTGGTACATCAACAAACAGGGAGGCACTCATTCATACCCACTATGCAGAATGACTTTGGACCTTTGGAATCTGGCTCTCAGCTACAACATCCAGTTACAGGCAATATTTGTGCCGGGAAAAGAGAACACCCTAGCAAACATGTTAAGCAGAACCACATCGGATGCTCACGAATGGATGCTACACCCGGACATCTTCAAGGCCATCACAAAGAAATGGGGAATGCCACAAATAGATCTATTCGCATCCCCACTCAATCACCAGCTCAAAAATTCTGCACAAGGACATTCCACCCACTTGCATGGAAGGTGGACTCTCTATCCTTCAGCTGGAAAGGCCTGACAGCATATGCATTTCCACCTCTTCCCTTGATGCACAAGGTACTACTGAAAATCAAAGAGGAACGTCCAAGGATAATCCTGATAGCTCCATTGGCCAAGACAACACTGGTACCCATTGCTGAGGAGCATGTCTCGGGAGAGAATGTGGTCAATACCCCTGATGCCTTTGATGTTAACTCAGAACAACTACAACATCATGCATCCAAACCCAAAAACCTTGCAACTGACTGCCTGGAACATCACATAGCAGCAACTAACCCAGACCTTTCCCAAAGGGTTAAAGACATTATCCTTGAAGCCCGCAGACCTTCAACAAGAAGGAACTATGCAGGAAAATGGAAAAGGTTTGTCATTTGGAGTACTGAAAGAGGAAAAGATGTGTCGAACATAGATATTGCTAACATTCTGGAGTACTTGGCAGAGCTTCTACATACAGGCCTGTCCTATTCCTCCATCAAGATACATGCATCAGCTATTTCAGCAGAATACAGCTTTGATCCACCTGTCTTTTCACATCCTCTACTCAGGCAGTTCCTCAGAGGGATCAAGAATGTAAAACCTCCTAGGAAACCATCATTACCAGCATGGGACTTGAACTTTGTGCTAGAAAAGTTGACACTCCCTCCGTTTGAACCAGCAGCAACAGCAGATCTGCAACACCTGTCATGGAAAACTGCTTTCCTACTGGCAATTACCTCAGCAAGGAGGGTTTGAACTACAGGCCTTAATGGCAGTGCAACCCTTCCTAATCTTCCATCAAGATAGGGTGTCCATGAGAACTAATCCTACATTTATGCCTAAGGTGGTATCCAGAGTGTCTTTAAACCAGGCAATCCACCTACCTACCTTCTTTCCCAATCCACAGAACAGGGGGGAAAGACTGCTGCATACCTTGGATGTACATAGGCAGTTATTCTACTACCTGGACAGAACCAAAAGTAACAGAAAAACTGACCAGCTTTTAGTAGCCTATGCAACAGGAAGGGAAGGAAAAGCAATTTCCAAACAGACAATCTCCAAATGGATAGGAAAGTGCATAAGATTCTGTTACTCCTACCATGGAAAACCAATTCCACAGAACATAAGACCTCATTCTACAAGGGCTACAGCCACTACCACAGCTTTCTTACGAGGAGTGGCAACCAAGGACATTATTGAGGCGGCTACTTGGACCTCCGTGCATACATTTGCCAAGCATTATAATTTACCTCTATACTCCAGATCCCGAGCAGGGTTTGCCACTGCTGTACTGCAAGGGATCCTAACTACACCATAATTTTTCTTCCTCCACCCCTAGTTTGGCTATGGTATTCTACCCATTTGTTATGACTGCAGATGCATCCATGAAGGACATAGTACAGTTTTGTACCTACCATAAATGTAGATGTCGAACTGGATAGCATCTGCAGTCAGGATTACCACCCTCCTTCCCTCTGGGGTACTCCTAGGGTATTTACCCTCCTAATAGCTAGCTGGGGAGTCTCTTATGGTGTATTTGTTTGTATATATGTACATACATGCTTATTTTTGTGTTTGCCTTCTACTTTTTTGGAAACATTGGCATTTATCCAAAATTTAGCCTTCCAAGAGGGCAACTGGCATCTGGGGCAAGAAACACTGAGGAAAATGGCGTCGGCTGATGCCTTTATACCCGAAGACCAGCAGAGATGACGTCGGGTGAAGTGCGACATCAGCCGAAGCTGGACCCAGACTTTGGAATCCGGCCGACCGAAGGGCTGCCTGACGACAGGACAACCCGTTTGTTATGACTGCAGATGCTATCCAGTTCGGACATCTACATTTATGGTAGGTACAAAACTGTACTATGCCTCTTCTAGATCAACTGCTACTGGAACTGTTATGATGAGCTTTGCACAGTTACATACTCAGAATTTACCTGAGGATGCTCAAAATTCTCCATTAGTTAGGGAGGTTGTTTTTGGAACATCTGCTGCTAAGGTCTTGAAAAAGTGTGATGAGAGAGGGAAACCGATTAAAGGGGGAACTCAGATTTTTCAGACTTCCATCTCCAAGTCTCTAAGAGGTTTTACACTTACCTCAAGACCATTTTATAATAAGCAGACACAGCACATTTTCCGAAAGACAGAGCCTCCCAGAAACAAGGACAGTCCAAAGAGTCTGAATGATTATCTGCAAACAGTAACCCCTCTCCACCCTTTACCTCCCCATCTGTCTTTCCATCTTTCTATTTGCCAATAGATAATCTCTGACAAATGGGTTCTGAGAATGATCCAACAAGGGTACAACTGGAAGTGGGAGTCGATTCCTCCTTTTCATGGGATTCCTCCGCATACACCACATCAAACTTACTTTTCTCCCTCCTGTTATTCAGCATCTGCTGACTCAGGGTAATAGAAGCTGTCCTACTTTCTCTGGTGAGATAGATTTCTATTCAAGAATGTTTCTGGTGCGTAAGAAAGAAGATTCTTGGAGGCCAGTCTTGTGTCTTTCTGTAATAAATCAGTTTATGAAAGACATACAATACTATCCCTTCATGATCTGTCACTACTAATTCAGTTTTTGTTTTTTAGTAATTTTAGATTTAAAAATGCTGATCACATTTCTTTACCTTCAGATTTCAAACCTTTCTTAATGTTTTTTGGTTTCTAGATTACACTTTCAGTTCTCTGCATTACTCTTTGGTTTATCCATCGTTCCAAGGGTGTTCTTGACTCCAGTGGCAGCCTACTACAGACTGCAAGATATGTATATTGTTCCATTTTAAATGACTTGCTTATATTTGTGGGGTCTTTTTGTGTCAGGAATCTCTTACTTGGGTAAGAGATCTGCTTGTTTTACTCTTTTTCACAGGATTGTTTCTTTGGGGTTTCTCTTATGTACCTTATTTCAGAGAGCTTCTCTTCCACAGGAAAAAAGTAAGTTTATATCCAGATCTATTGCAGATTTTTTTCACATAGTCCAAGACTTCAGCAAGGGAATTTCTTATAATACTAGGATTTATGACATCCAACATTCTCATGACTTCT
>NC_056748.1:307659793-307692293 GCF_019279795.1 Protopterus annectens
TTCTGGGGCCACTACTGCTGAGGCTCAATTTTGTATGGCCTCAGTTGACTACCCTCCAAGTCCGCCAATTTACTTCAAATTCATCTATTAGGCTTATCTAATATGCAGCCGAAGGTGCTTCAAGGGCAACAGGTTCAGGCATATCCATTAGGGGACCTGCATGGATGTGCTTATGGGATTTTTGTAGAGCCTTTCAAGTCCTCATTTGTCAGTGCTCCCTTTGACGTCAGTTCACTGTTTGGCCCAAAAGTGAAAGACAGACTTCCCTGGTGTAAGAAAGATGGAAAGACCCTCTCTGCAGTGGGTATACATTTTTTGACCACTCAAAGATCCTTTTCCAAGAATCAACAAGGTAGTTCGAAGGTGTGGTTCAGAAAGCTCCAGGGTCCTTTCCAGGACACACATGGAAATAACTTCCTTTGGGGCAGGGTGGAGAACTCTAATGAATGACGATGCTCCCACAGCAGAGGAAGCCTGCAAAACCAGGGGGTTCAGAGATTCTTTCTCAGACTCTACCAGCGCTCCTGAAAGGAGGCCCAATTGTCCACCTCTGGAGGCAATTGGGGTTGACTATCCCTGCACTAGAGAGACTGGCTAGATATAACAAGAAATACTTGGGTACAGAGGATTATTTTCAGAGGCTATATAATTCCGTTTTTCTTGCCACCTCCGACTGAATGCAAGATTCATGATGTTCCACACAGTCAGAGGAAAGAAGCAGCAATAAAAATACAAAAGCTGCTATAAAAAAGGGTCATCCAAGAGGTCACACCAGACCAGATAGAATCTGGTACTTACTCAAGATTCGTTTTAGTGCTAGTGTACTATCACTTAAAATGAACAGACAATCTAGAAGGTATTTTTGCTTCTGGCTGGGAGCCAGTCACGCTCTGTCCATAGTACTGCCCTTTGGCCTCATCACAGCCACCAGGGTGTTCACCAAATGCATTGCAGAAGTAGCAGGCCACTTGAGAACAGGATTTCCTAGTGTTTCCATATCTAGATGACTGGCTCATTACCACCACCCCCACCCCCGACCGGGCATCTACTATTACTAGTAAGAAATCAGTTGATCTAGACTTGTTCTCATCTGGGGATAACCATAAATTACAAAAAATGTCAGTTACAACCAACTCAAACCTTGGAATTCATAGGTGCAGTCTTCAGCACATCATCAGTGACAGCTTCTGTTCTTCTTTCAAGAGTACAGATGATCAGGTTCCAGGTCAGAAAAATAATTTCCAGTACCAAAATGTCAGCCTGCTTAATTCTTCAAGCCTTGGGGTCAATGTCAGCTGCCATTATCTTAGTCCCTTTAGCAATATTTCATATGAGAATTCTCCAGTGGATGTTGGCAACATAATTGTCAGTTCTTTCCCAGGGCATGTTAGTACAGATAACAATCACTCAGGCATGCAAACAAGACCTTTGGTGGATTCGATCAGATCAGGTTCTACAAGGTCAGCCTTTCATTCTTCTGCATCCCAAGACAATAGTGACCACAGATGCTTCCCAGATTGGGAGGGGCACTTCTTGGGGAAAACAATCCAAGACACATGGTCCCCCAAAGAGGCCAATTTCCAAATCGGTGTTCTAGAGATGAGAGCAGTGAGCTTAGTGTTGCATACTTTCCACAATGCTCTCCCTTTAGGGACGGTTGTGATTCAAACAGACAATATGTCAATATGTTTGGTACATCAACAAGCGAGGAGGAACCAAATCCTACCCCTTGTGTTGAGAAGCACTCTTGGGTATGGCAATGGGCGATCTCATCCAGCTGCTTTCTAATAGTAGCACACATTCTGGGAAGTCCACTGTGATTCCAGACAGATTGAGCAAGTCCATTCTCCTACCTCATGAGTCTTCTCTCAAGAAGAAAGTGACAGATATGATTTTCCATCAATGGGGCTATCTTCTTGCATCTCCCCTAAACAACAACTGCAACAACTTCTTTGCCCTGATCTCCCCCACTGGGGGGAATCACCAAGGGATGCTGTACTCCTTGATTGGCCCCCCAGTCTCCTTTATGCCTACCCCCCAACTCCCCTAATTCCCAAAATCCTGCAGAAAACTGCCTGGTTGAATAGCAAAATCATCCTCATTGCTCCTTATTGGCCTCGACAAATTTGGTTCCCCTTTCATTGGTCTCATTTAACTTACCCACAGTGGATTCTGGAGCCGATTCCAGACCCTTCTGTCTCACCCGACAGGCATGATTCACCTAGACATCTTGAACCTCAAGCTAACAGCATGGTTTCTCTAATTTCTCTAACAGCCAAAGAAACTGATGCTCTCTTCCCCCATCCATCATGTACTTTTATCTTCCCATAAGGCTTCTATAAGAAAACTTTATAAAAGTAAATGGAAAAGCTTTGTTTCCTGTGCACAACAAAGATGCAATGAACTCTTCTCAGCTTTTATACAATGTGTACTTGATTTTTTGGCAATGATTTTTTAATGAGGGAGATAGTTCCTCAATGATTAAAGTTCATTTAGCAGCAATCTCTAATTTTCACATTGATCTGAGAATTATTCTCTGGCTTTGTCTACATTTTGTAAAGCATTTTTGAGAGGCACACCCTTATTGATACCCCATGTAAAAACCCTACTCCACCATGGAATTTGAACTTGGTACTGTAAATCTTGACTCATCCCCCCTTTGAACCAGCAGCAAAATGCAATCTTAAGTTTCTGACCTGGAAAACTGTCTTTCTAGTGGCCATTACCTCTGCTAGAAGATTTTCAGATCTTCAAGCGTTATCATCTAAACCTCCGTACTTGATCTTTCACAAGGATAGAGTCACTTTACTTAACCAATGCATCTTTCCTTCCCAAGGTAGTGTCAGAATACACTATCAGTCAATTAATTTGCCAGTTTTCTTTCCAAAATTTGTAAACGAAGGCAAATATATGTTGCATTTGTTAGATGTTTGCAATTACATTTTTGCTTACATAGAACAAAAGAAATTAGGCAAACCAATTATCTGTATCCTTTGCAGATTCTAAATTGGGCAAATCCCTAGCAAAGGTGACTTTAGCCAGATGGTAGACCGATTGTATATCATTCATTTACAGCAAATTAGGTCTGTCCTTACCAAGACCTCAAAGAGCCCTTTTCAATTAGATCCATGGCTGCTACTTCAGTATTTCTCTCTAAAGCTTCCATGGACGACATATATGCGTCTGCAACTTGGTCCAACCCTTATAAGTTTATTACTCATTACAAATTGGATCTGGTCTCGAGGGGAAGAGCATCTTTTGGCCCAACTGTGCTCAGGAATATCCTTCATTAGAGTCCACCCGGGGTTTTAGGTAGTTGGGGACTCCATCCCAACAGTTGAGGATAAAATGAAAATTGACAACATCAGGTAAAGAAGTTCTGTACTTACCATAATGTTCTATCTGTGTTACCCGTTTTCATTCTTCCTTAACTTCCCACCCTTGACTTTTGGAAGAACGAGAGACATTAAGAACACTACTGTCCTTAATATTGAGCTCCAGATATGACTTTTATGTCAAGAAAGTTGTAGTGATTATTTCTACTTAATGTAAGACAGCAAACAAGATCTGACTTATGTTAGGGCTTGGTGCATTATGGGTAGGGGAAGCACTCGAAAAATGTTGGTGGCCACGAGCTTTAGTAACAGAGTTGGGTCCAAACCCAACAGTTGAGGAAGAATGAAAATGGACAACACAGATGGAACATTATGATAAGTACATAACTTCTTTTTTTTGTGATACATAAACATACAGCTTATTCATACCCCTTGTGCAGTTTAGTGATAAAGGTATGGCCTGTTGTTAATCCACACCTGAGCACACTCAAACTGACAGCCTGGAGGATTAGATTCTAACAACAAACAATGCATCTGATTCTAAAGTGTTCTCTATCTTGAAAGAGACTTGAAAACCAAGTACCGGAAAGTGTACTTATCAAAGTGGAAAAGGTGTTAGGCCAAAGGTATGACGCCACTTAATGCTGGCATGAATCAAGTGCTGGAATATCTTACAGAATTATTTAAGCATGGCCTTCTTATTCAAGTATTAAGGTATGCGCATCTGCCATTTTTGCTTGCTTACCTTGCTCTCCCCCTATCTATGCTTATGCCCTTCTGAAGCAATTTCTAAAAGGAGTAATACACTTGAGACCATCTAGGAGAAATCCCAGTATCCTTTTGGGATCTGAACTATGTACCTTGCCACCTTTTGAAACAGCTATTTGAGCCCCTTCAAAGAAGATCATATGCAAGAATTACCTCAGCCAGGTGGGTCTCAGAACTCTAAGCCCTAATGTGCAAATAACCCTACACATCACTGTATTTCATATGGATGGTTACCCTGACAACTAACCCATTCTTCATGCCCAAAGTAGTGTCAGAATTTTCTTGAAACTAAGCTATACACCTGCCTTTTTCTTCCCTAATCCTGAGAATAAAGCTGAACAAATCCTGCATTTGCTGAATGTGCACTGATGGATCCAATACTACCTTAGCAGGACACAATTCACAAATATAGTTTATAAAGTTTTGGTGGCTTTTGCAGAAGGAAAAGGAGAAGGTAGACCTGTTTCCAAACATCTAATTACAAAATGGATAGCTAATTGTATCACATTTTGCTATATTCATCATGAAAAGCGACTACCAACATCTATCATGGCACATTCCATGAACTACAGATTGGCCAACACTACCTTATTAAAAGGTGTCCTGCCTCGGGCCATCTTGGAAGCTGTCATCTGGTCTTTGATCCACACCTTTTCCAAGCACTACCATTTCGGCACTGCGTCCAAGGCTAGGGCAGATGTTCATCGTGTTATACTGCTGCAGTCATCACACTTGGGGTTATCTGCCGTCAGGCGGTCCTGCAGTCGGCCGAATCCCAAAGTCTTGGTCCTGCGTCGGTTGTCGTCGCTTCTTCCCTGACGTCAGTGCGACAGGGGTATAAAAGAGGCAGCCAACGCCATTTTCTTCAGTCTTTCTTGCCGCGCGATGCCCAAAGCAGAAGCAGTTCGCAAGTGCTGGTCGGCCAGCTCCTGAGATTTTCTAATCGAATTTCAGCCCGAAGTCTTCTTTAAAGCTAAGTACCCCGTTGGGGAAACTTTTCTTGCCTCAGACCAATGTCAGACAAAGTTAATAATTGTATTTCTTGTGGGAAGCAAATACCTCACAAGGATTTTCATTCTTATTGTATTCCTTGCCTAGGCCCAGACCACGACGTCTCTGGTTGTCGGTTTTGTGCTAGGTTCAACAAACGTACAATCAAGCGTCGGGCAGATTTCGCCCGACATTATTTTGGCAGAAAATTTAACTATAGCATGTTGTCGGAACAACCGACATCAGCAATGATTAAAAAACGCAAGGATAAGGACAGGCAGCCAAGGCCAAGACCAGATACCAAGGCCTCAGCAAGGTCTGCCGCTGGTTCTCCGGTTTTCAGCGAGGCACCTACGCAGCCCCTGACTACCGCTGATTTAGAAATTCTGATGGCCTCCCAGACCGACTCAGCTGGGCCTCAGGAGCTGGTTCCATCTCTCCCCACGGACGCCAACCCTGACGGTGATCTGGAGATTTTGGACAGGCCTTCGCTTTCTGAAGGTGTTTTCAAACCGACAACTATCTCTATTAAGTCTTATGCTAAACTTAAAATCCCCTTAAAAGTCAGGAAACGGGTCCACAGACCCCCCACAGGCCCCTATGCCTAAAAACAGATGCTTAAGATGGCTGAGGATTTAATTACCCTCATTAGGGGTTCCCAACCCCCTCCTGACAAAAGGCCTAGACTGGAGGAAGATCATCCTTCCTCTGACTAAGCGTCCATTTCCTCAGCTAACTCTGAGGACCAGGATTACTCCTTCCCTCCTTATGAAGACTCAGATGCTGAAGAGTCCATTCTCTCTGTCTCCCCCCCCCCCCCCCGAAGACTACTCTTTTGGGGAAACTTTACACACCATGAGGGAACACTTCCACTGGGAAGGCCAAGATTACTCTGACTCTAAGAAAAGACTCCGTGAGTTTTTTCTTCTTCCACAGCATAGACCCCTTGCAATTCCTCCAGTTTTAGACATTTTGGATGATGTTTACACCAAATCTAGTCTAAACCCAGATTCCTTACCTCCTGCACCAGCTAAACCAGACAGATACTACCGAGTTCCTGATACTCATAAGTTTCTATATAAAAGCCCTGTTGCAGACCCTGAAACCATTTCCCAGGGTCCCAAAGGGGTTAAGGCCTCTACTGCTAAGAATTCACTACCTTCTGAAAGAGATTCAAGAGCATTAGAAAGATGGGGAAGAAAGTGTATACGTTTGCCACTTTGGCCATGAGGGCCTTAAACTGCCAATTCCACATGCTAAAATACCAGCAGTACTTGATTGCACAGTTAAAGCAGAAAATGATCCCTCAGACAGATCAACCTGATTTCAAAGAGATGCAGGATTTGCTGCATGCAGCAGATCAGGTGGGAAAGCATACCTTACAGTGTGGTTTTGATTCATTGGAAGCCTCATGTAGAGCAGCTGTCACAGGGTCTGTAATACGTAGACATGCTTGGCTAAAAGAGCAAGCCTTACCAGAACATGTCAAAGCAAAGTTATTGGATGCTCCATTGCAGAAAGATGTGTTATTTGGTGTCAAAGCAGAGGAAGTTTTAAAGAAAATGGAAGAAAAGGCAAAATCTATGCAGACAGTTAAAGATTTTTTACAGGTACAACCTTCTCGTTTCAGCAGAAACTGGCCATCAAAAAACTGGTCCTTTCCTGCATCAGACAGACTCCAAAGGGGTAGGTACAGACGCCCAAGGGGCAGACGCCAGCCACAAGGTTCTTTCAGGCCTAGACAATGGCATACAACAACTCAAAGAGGTGGAGACGAAAGATCTCAACCCTTCAGGAAACAAACACAATGACTTCCCCCTTCGCCTGCCAAGCAAAATTTCCCTGGCAGCTCCTTTGGGAGGAAAACTGGCTCTATTTCCACAAAAGTGGTGCATCATAACAAAGGACAAATGGGTTTTAGATATTATTACCCGAGGCTACAGATTTCATTTTCACACTTTACCACGAATGAGAGAGAAGCATGCCAAACCTGCCTCCAAACCAATGGACAGAGGCACAAATGCAAATTTCAGCTCTCATGGATATGAAAGCAATTCAAAAGGTACCTACAAAGGAGCAAGGTCAAGGTTTTTACTCAAGACTATTTCTAGTACCAAGAAAAGACAAAGCCTGGAGACCCATTTTAGACCACTCGGTTCTAAACACATACCTGGAGGTACCCAAATTCAAAATGCTCACACTACAGCAGCTTCTTCCCATGCTGGGCAAGGAGTCTTGGCTGGTAACACTGGGCCTCAAAGAGGCATACCTGCATGTCCCTATCAGACAAGATTGCAGAAGATACCTCAGATTTTTGGCAGGTACAACGCATTATCAATTCTCTGCATTGCCCTTTGGCTTATCTACTGCGCCCAGAGTATTTACAAAATGCCTGGCATCAGTAATTGTATACTGCAGACAACGAGGAATACAAATTTATCCATATCTGGACGACTGCCTGATCCAAGCGGATAGCAAGGACATTCTTTTACAGCATCTGGCATTTGTAACAAAGCTGCTCAGTTGCCTAGGGTACACAGTAAACAAACAGAAGTCGAAGCTAATACCCTCTCAACAGATAATATTCCTGGGTGCCAGCTTAAATACAATGACCCAGATGGCTTATCTCACGCCAGACAAGCAAAAACAATTGACTCAATACTTCAAAAAGATGGCAACTTTTACCCAGCTCACTGCAAGGAAAATCCTGCAGGCATTGGGGTTCATGGCATCCTGCATTCAACTAATCCCATATGCAAAGCTGCATATGAGGAAATTACAATGGTACCTGAAAAGTGTATGGACTCAACACAGGTACAGCCTCGAAACAAGTATACCTCTCATTCCCAGCCTTCAAAAAGAGTTCCTATGATGGGCTCAAGCATGTCAAATAAACAAGGGTCTTCCTTTTGTCTTACCTCCAGCAAACCAAACTATGACAACAGATTCTTCAGACTATGCCTGTGGAGCACACATGGCAGGACAGTGCATACAGGGCAAATGGTCTGCAAAACAAATGCATCTACACATCAACCAAAAGGAGATGCTAGCTGTGCAAAATGCACAGACAGCCTTCAAGGACCTCTTGCATCCAGGACAACTACTAATAAGGACAGACAACACCACAGTTATGTGGTACATAAACAAACAGGGAGGAACACACTCCTACCCTTTATGCAGACAGGCAATGACCTTGTGGAACACAGCATTGACTTACCAAGTGAAATTGCAAGCACAATTCCTGCCAGGAAAGGAAAACATATTGGCAGACGAATTAAGCAAAAATATGGCAGATCCTCACGAGTGGAGACTACACCCACAAGTATTTTCAATGATAACTCAAAGATGGGGACACCCAGACATAGATCTGTTTGCCTCCCCCAACAACTGCCAACTACAGAAATTTTGCACAAGGACTTGTCATTCTCTAGCCTGGAAAGTGGACGCCCTATCATTCAGTTGGACAGCATTGACAGTCTATGCCTTCCCACCACTACCTCTATTGACCAAAGTATTACTAAAAGTCAGATCAGAGAGACCACAAATGATCCTCATTGCTCCGGACTGGCCACATCAGCACTGGTACCCATTACTAAGGAACTTGACTCACAGCCCTCCATGGACCTTACCGCAATTCCCACTTCTGTTGACCCAGCAAAACTCTCAGATCCTTCACAGTCAGCTCAGGACTTTAAATTTAGCTGCATGGAGAATACCTTGAATTATCAATCAACACTTCTCTCAAAGGACATCCTGAATGTCATTTTGGAGGCCAGGAGGCCCAGTACCAGAAAAACTTACTCAGACAAATGGAAAAGATTTTGTGCATGGAACCAGGCTAAAGGCCAAAATCCTTGGATACCAAACATTCCTCAAATACTGCAATACTTAACCGAGATGCTACACAAAGGCCTTTCTTTCTCATCCATTAAGATCCATGCTTCAGCCATTTCAGCTCAATATAATACGGATCCGTCCATATTCTCACACCCTTTACTAAGGCAGTTTCTCAGAGGGGCTAAAAATATAAGACCCCCCCAGGAAACCCCCAATGCCAGCTTGGGACCTCAACTTCGTTTTAGAAAAATTAACACTGCCTCCTTTCAAACCAGGCTTCTCAGCAGAACTACAATACTTGCCATGGAACTACCTTTATGCCAAAGGGTAGTATCCAGTGTGGCTTTGAATCAGACCATCCATTTACCCACCTTTTATCCAAACCCCCAGAATAAAGGAGAAAGACTCCTTCACTCTTTGGACATTCACAGACAGCTATGCTACTATTTAGATAAAACAAAGACCTTCAGAAAAAACTGACCAACTCTTTGTATCCTATGCTGCAGGTTCACAAGGAAAGGCTATTTCAAAACAGACCATCTCCAAATGGATAGCACATTGTATCCGCTTTTGCTACTCACACCATGGGAAAGCAGTGCCTGTTAATATTAGGTCCCATTCCACCAGGGCTACAGTAACCTCAGCAGCCTTTCTCAGGGGGGTTCCAACCAAGGACATTCTGGAGGCAGCTACTTGGAGTTCAGTGCACACCTTTACCAAGCACTACCACCTTCCATTATACTCAAAAAACAGAGCTGGTTTTGCCACTGCAGTTCTGCAGGGCATCCTAGCTTCCCCTAACCCAGTTTAGTACCAGCCACCCATCCATAGCTTTGTGATTCAACCCAAGTGTGATGACTGCAGCAGTATAACACGATGAACATAGTACAGTTTTGTACCTACCATAAATGTAGATGTTCTAGTGTGCATACTGCTGCAGGCCAGGTTACCCTTCCACCATCCCCTCTACATACCAGGGTGTTAGTTATAACTCCATGTACATCAATCAGTTGGATGCTTGTCTATATGGTGTATTTGCTAACAGCTAGTACTTTTGTTTATCTACTAAGGTATTTTTGCATAGTTATTTGTATTGCCTTCCTAGTTGGGGGCACCTGACATCTGGGGCAAGAAAAACTGAAGAAAATGGCGTCGGCTGCCTCTTTTATACCCCTGTCGCACTGACGTCAGGGAAGAAGCGACGACAACCGACACAGGACCAAGACTTTGGGACGACAGATAACCCCAAGTGTGATGACTGCAGCAGTATATACACTCGAACATCTACATTTATGGTAGGTACAAAACTGTACTTTTTTGCTACTGCTATTTTGCTACTACTTCTATGCTACAGACCCTTCTGTCTCAGAGGACCTCAGACAGCTAACCTGTAGCTTTGAGAGTCTTTCCAAGGTTCAGTACAAAGAACATATTACATTTGTGTCACACGTACCATGATTGTAGATGTTTGAGAAGATCACCATCTCCCACTCACCTTCTCCTCTGTCTGCCTGGCCTCCAGAGCTTGGGGTGGGTTTCCTGATCTCACCATCCTCCTGCTGTACTCCCCCTTACTCTCCTTCTAGTCCACAGTCATACTGTCTCACGTCTTGCACATTTAGGAGGGCCATGTTGTCCTCAAGCATTGGATTGTCTCCACAGCCTAGAAGGACTTGAAGATGGCACTGACAGATGCCTGCCTTTATACCCTGATGTCCAGGCATTGGTCCTCAGACATCCATTGGCTGAGGATGATGATGTATGGTCATGGAGTTTCTGCATGGCAGGAAGACCCAAGTTATATGTACTGTGGCACTGAACTACTCAAACATGTGCGGTTATGGTAAGTGTGACACAACTGCACTTTCTCCTTTCTTTTGGAAATGGACAAGGGCAATTACCATAAACTTCCTCACAGACTAGACCTACTTACCCAGCATGAAGGTTGTTTGATACACCCCAGCTTAAAACAATTCCAATAAAATGACTGTATGATAGAGCTTTAATACCTTTTAGGCACCTGTTCTCTGAGGACTTGCAGCAGGTATTATTGGTGGTGAAGAAACCTGCTACTAGGAAATCCTGTATTAGTAAATGGAAAAGATTTTCTAGTTTGTTCCAAGATAAGTACAAGGGCACTTTCAATGCTGATATTTCTCTTGTTCTACAATGTTTGAGTTATTATCCTGTGACCTTTTTCACTCTTCTACCATGGTTCATTTGTTGGCCATTTCAACATGTCTGCCCATGGATCCTGCTCTTTCAGTGCATTCCCATGTTAAAATGTTTTTGAAAGGTTTCTCTATACACGTCCACCTAGAAAACAGGTGACTTCTCCTTGGGTTCTTAAACTTTGCGTTGTATAAATTACCTGTTTCTCTGTTTGAGCCAGCTTATCAGGCTGATTTGAGGTTCATAAAGTGGAAAATGGTTTTGTTGATTGCTGTGTCTGCAAGAAGTGTGTTTAAGTTGTTGGGTCAGCCTTATCGTATTTTCCACAATGGCAAGGCTTCCTTGAGAAGTAAACCTGTTTTTATTGCATAAAATAATATTCAAGTTTACTTTGACCCGATTTTCCATCTCTGTCTTCATTCCATAACTTGAAAATAAAGGAAGAAGAAAGGATTCATCATACTGTGGTTGTCCACAGACAACTCTGATGTTATCTTGACATAGCTAAACTCTTCAAACTCTGATCAGTTACTAATTTCTTATGAAGGAAAGACAAAAGGGAAAACTTGTGTCAAAGCCGACTTTCTCCAAATGATTGTCAAATACGGTCTCCTTTTGTTATAACCACCAAAACAAATCAAATCCAGGTGGGATCAAAGCACATTCCACCAGGGGATCGGCATCATCAGTGGCTTTTTGGAAAAGATGGACTATAGACGTATTCTAGAAGCAGCAACTTGGTCCTCTGTAAATACTTTTACAAAGTACTACAAACTAGATTCATTTTCCAAGTCTAGAGAAGGCTTTGCTAGGACCATTATCCAGGAGTTCCTGGATCCTCATGCTTCATCCTCTGTCATTGTAAGCTGTGTTAGGCTACTCATAGGCTGTTGAAGTAGTGATCAAATAATGGCCATAGTACATTTGTGTAAGTAAACTTTCCGTAACAGTAAATGTTCAAATGATCACTGCTGCAGTAGCTCCTCCCTCCCTCCATCCCCCTTATTTTGGTATATCTTTTTGTTGCCAGGGTGTGCGTGTTGATTTTTATTTTCCTAACGTTATCCTCTTTCAGGGCTGTTGTTTCCTTCTTTCATTTGACGTGAAACCTCTGAAAGGCTTGACACTAAACTATTGATTTTCTTTAGCTCTTTTCAAGCTGTCAGTGGTCTGGGTGCATGGAAGGTGCCCTTAAGATCTGGTATGTTTACTTACATAGTTGTACTTCCCACATTACCTTAGAGACAGGACAGTGTAAAAAATGAATAGAGAGTGTGGTGATCAAAATGAAACAGAGTCACCAAACTCTGATGATTGAGTGGGATACTATTAAGAGGAGATTAAAATTAGATGTGAAAAAATATACAAATAAAAATAAGGGAAAAAGATAGGATGATTTGATTGAACAAAAGGGAACAGCTGGCAGAGTTGCAAAATACGCTATGTAAAGATTTGATATTGCAGGGAGATGTTCAAATTTAGATGAAGAAACTGATCTGAATATCAGAAAACAGCCATTAGATTGGGAATATCTCAGAACACAAAGAATTTTGCAGCATTAAAAAAAGTGAGGATGGTCTAGTTTTATTAGAGTTCCTGGTTTAATAGTAAATATTTTGTGAATATTAACAATTATATACGTAGCAGAATGACTTGGATAAATATTAGTAAACTATTCACAATTTTTTTTATGTATAGATTTGTTGAAGAAAAGTGTAATAGTAATGATGAATCCAGTATGGCAGGAAGAACTTGTAGAGGTACTAAAAGGACAAACAAGGGATAAATCACCAACAGGTTCTTGCAGTATTCCTAAAGATAAAACACCTTGTTTAGTAAAATCATTTAACAGTGTTTTGGAGACTGATAGTTCACCCCCCCTTCCCATTGGAAATGGGGTAGTGGTGATTTCCATACTAAAAGAAGGTAAGAGTCCAAGCCTGGCTGTTTTGTATGGGCTTATTTCTATACTGAATTGTAACTATAAGATGCTTATATCAACTACAGAAAGCAGGAGTGTAAGATATCTTCCAGAGTTACTGAGTCTGACAGTTAATACAGAGGATTAAACTCAGAGGAGGTTAAAAAAATTTGGATAGAGACTGGAAAATCAATTTACAAGGGAGCAGTGGGAGGACATATGTATAGCTCTCAAGTATGCAACAAAGTCCAAAGGGTTTAGGATTTTTGTGTGGCTATGTTTACGTAGGTATTTTTATATCCTAAGCAGACTTCAAATAATTTTCCTCAAGTAGGTGGCAAATGTTTGAGATGTGATGGGGAAGAAAAGAGTAACTGAGAACTTGTTTTTTGTAGTGTAATGAGTTAGAGTTTTAAAAAATTGCTACAGAGTACTGTGTCAAAAGTACTGGGGGAATAAATAGCTGTTACTAAGGATATGACATTTTTGTGCTATTACATAGGATCTGAATTGCCTAGATATAGTAAGGCTTTATTAAGTTCAAATTTCTTGGCTGGCAAAAAAGCAATTACTAGAAAATGGAAATCAAAATGTAAACATACTATATTTGAATAACTGAAAATTGCAAAACCAATAAAAGAACTGGGATCTTTAGAAAGGGGAAGGAGCAAATGACATAGAAATAAATGGAATTTGTGGGATCAATACATGCAGAATAATGTTCAGGTGAATGAGCAAGGTTTAAGAAAAAGGAAGGAATTGAGCAATTAATGTAATGTTGGACCACATCACAGCTGTTATAAAGAAAGAAAATGTATATGGTGTATAATGTATGTAAATAGACAAAATATTAATGTGGTTAGTTTTCTATTAATGTATGTATACCTATATCTTAATTGATAAGGATGCTTTAAAAAATTAGCTGGAAAAAAAGTGAGAGAGAGAGGTACCATTTGCTTTTCTTCCCCTTCTTCTCAAGCATTCCTGGCTAATGTCCTAGTTGGTCTCTTGCAAGCAATGAAAATTATGATGTGGGGCTGTACTTGAGGTGGCAGCAAGGCTGGGGTGTCCTGCAGTAAACTGATAACTTTCAAAAGATGTGGGAGTCCTTAATGTTCCTGATCCCTTTTTATAATACGAGGCTACACATCTGAAAATAATGTATTTGCTGTTTTATTTATGTTGCAAACTGGAAAAATTAGTAGGTCTAACTGTTGTAATTAGGGATGCTTGAAAGAGTTTCACTTGTGATGGTATATTAGATCCTCCCTGCATGATAAAGTAATTAGTTGTGACCTTGTGTTTAGCATGGATTGAATTTAACCCGTGGTCATTGTTGTTACTGTGTGTTGGACATTGCAGTTTTGGAATGGAGAGGGACATGAATTTAAAGGACAGGAAAAAAACGAAATACTAGAGCGAATTACGTTGTACCAGCTGTGCTTTGGCTTGTATTGAAGTTCTGTTTATATAACTTTGTTTAAAGTATTGTTGTACTGAGGCATAAAAGTCTGACTGAATTAATAAGAGTCTCTCATGGGAATTCTATCTTGGTCATGCCCCAGGCCAAGTACTTTTAGAAAAGATATTTGTAATTTACCATGAGGAGTACTGTAGAAAAATGTAATATGCACTGAATGTAAATACCAGTAGTATATGATAAAAATCAAAGGTATATTGACGTATAGTGGGCAATTAGTTTTTTTATTTATGCTGATTGTAGAGAAAGATGTTACAAAGAAAAGGAAGTCAGGATTAATCCCCACAGTGGGTGATATTGAAATACTGAATTATTTGGATCAGAGGGAGAGCTGCATTGCAAAAATGTATGTCTCTGAATAAATATGTGGCTAAGTGGTTACTCTAGTAAATGACTAAGGTTGCAGTTCATACATAATAAGCACACTGTGGTGTGATGTCATGATTTGTCACAAAATGGGTAATCAATATCATTGCTGGATTATGTGCATTTCTGGAATATGAGTTATGAAGAGGAACTGTGCCCCTCCTATGTTGCAAATGCAAGTTTATGAATTTTCCCGTCCATTGTGCAAAGTTCTAGGAGTTCAGAAACCCAAGTATTTCTTTTTCTGTTGACTTAAACCTTCAGTACTTCAATATTAATTCTTCTTAACTTTAAAGAAATGTAAAATGTTAAGAATGTTAAAGGTTTTGAGAAAGATTGCACTTGACATGCCTTATACATAAGTACCAGCTGCCTACACTATTTTGATGTGCCTTTAAAATTTTTATTATACAAGTATATACATAAAGATATGCATTACAGGTATTGTAGTTTTAAAGTTGAACAGATTGGAAAAGTCATATTTACAGTGTTGATAGTTATGTTGTTTGGAAAAGTCATATTTACAGTGTTGATAGTTATGTTGTTTGGATGCAGAAAAGATGTTCATCTAGAAAAAGGTAGACAAATTTATTTAAAAGGGGATCTGGGTAGGCTGGTTGCATAGAGTAATGGCAACTAGAATTTAATCCCATGAAGTGCAAAATGCTGCATTTAGAGAGTAATAACCTGAAAACTTTGTAGAATCTGGGTTGTGGTGAATCAGCTTTAGAGATCCAGATAGCTGGATTGTGGGGTAGTATTTGTAGCAGCTATGGACCAAGACTGATACTAACAGAGGTCAACAGCTAAGGCTAACAAAATCTTGGAGTGCAATGCTCAGATGATAGACACAAGACTGGAGAAGGAATCTTTTTGAGAAGACCCTTGGAAGACTCCAGTTGAAGTACTGCAAACAACGGAGGGATAAGGTTGATATATATGATTTGATTTGATGTGACATAGGATATGATATGGCTGTGCAAAGTTATTTGGGAGAAATGAACTGACAGAGCCAAAAAACAAGAATAGGACAGGGAGAAGTGGACATAGTTAATTGAAGCAGTAATTGTTTTATCCTGGATGTAAGTAGTTCCTCATAGAAAGTGTGTGAGATAGGTAAAATAAACTAACAGAATGGGTGGCACAGACATAACAGATGTAAGAGAGCATTGGGATAGCTGGGCCAGCAGTGGAGTGATACTGCAGGATGAAGGCTGCAACAATAGGGCAGACAAGGTGGACTCGGAAATCATGTTTTTCCAACTCAGGTGTATGTATCCCCCCCCCCCCGTTACGTAAGGATGTTTTCAGAAGGAAAACTAAATCTCTGTTCGTGGACATACCATTTGTACTAGATACCTCTGTGGGCGTAGAAGCCATTGCTTCAATGAGCATGAGTGCTGAGAAATCCAACACTTATTTGGTAATTGCTGAAGGTAAAATCACTGGTTAGGGCTTTCTGTGGGAATCATTCTCAAAGGTCTGTAAATATGATGACTGGCTGGGTGTAATCTGTACTTTAAGGTGAGTACATTTATAACTACTTTTCAATTACTTTGACTTCTACAGAAACCATTTATCCTTTTCTTTTGAGTCATATGTTTAGTTTTGTGTTTACTTCCAGTGGTAAATATGGAACTTCAAAAGATAACTGATGGAGCAAAAAGGTAACTTAACCTTGGTGAAGGATTTTATGACTAACTAATCCCAAATGTGAATTCTGAGTAACTGCCACCCCCAAGCACAGACAAATTGCAGTTGTTGCCTTTGTATGTTCTGCAGTATTAGTATGCTGTCATTTAATGTTTGCCCGGTATTACCTACTTGTACAGTTAGCAATCTAAATTTTGATTCCAGGTAATGCAGCTGCCCACAAAAAAAAAAAAAAAAAAAAAACACCACCTCTATTAACAAACTTCATGTCAGTCTTCCTCTTCTGGAGAAACAAACACAAATGCCCTTCAAATGGGCTAATTTCTCTCTTTTTCATTTCCCTGCTATAAAAAACGCATTTGCGAGGTTTTTGCACTCATATACAGCTCAGCAAGCTCCTGCCTGGTGCCCTACAGAGTTCTACAGCAGCAGAGACAAAAGAGAGACTTTGGAGTGCTTGGGTATCATTTTTCTGCATTTTCTTGCTGCCTTTAGCTAATTCCACCTAAAACACCAATTTTTAGTGTTTCTGTGATTTAAAAAGCTTGTTTCAGCTGCATATTGTACTTATTTTACTGCCTGCACTTTTACAAAGTTGTTTTTGTGTTTAAATTACCTGTTTAACTGGTATAGGCTACACACTTAAGTGTGATAGCCATTTCGGTGCATTTAAATTGTTTTTTGATTGTATCTGCTTTGTTTTCTGAAAAAAAAAAAATACTTGTTTCCTGCCTTTCTAAGCTAGTATAGTCCAGTTTTCAGGTTAGTGCTGAATTCAGGACTGTGTTACAACTGTGTTCGCCCATACCTTACTTCTTCTCTGTTCATCTGCGAGAGAGGGGAGCTTTCAGCAGCCTATCTGTCCCTGGAGGAGTGATTTCAGCCCAGAAATTAGTAGCTTATTGGCCATTTTGGGCTAATTTTTATCTCTTTCATTTCCCTGCTATAAAAAACACATTTGCACAGTTTTGCGAGCCGGGCAGTGCCGATTAGCTAGGGTATAACTATTTCCGGCTCCACAAAGTCTCCTCTTCAATTTTTCCCTTGGGACTAGACAAACTTTCAACTTAAGCACTCAAACCATTAATTTCTCAGCCCTGCACTTGCTCAAAACTCATAGCAAGCACTAATAAACCCTAACACTAGACCCCCCCCTATACTGTACAGAAGGACAAGGCTCTCTAGTCGACCTTACCAGCCAATCAGTAAAACAATTCACTGTACCTATCCAGGCATGTCCAAAGGGCAGTTTCAGGTGTACTCTCCAGTCCAACTGGTGAATCTGGGCATTTTGAGGCAATGTTACAACTGCCTCATGTACACAGACAGCCCTCTCCTCCTACCACCAAACACTAATACATGCGAGAGATGCAATTATACAGCCAAACTGGAGGCTAAGCTCTCTCAACCCAAGACTGGATCAGATTGTCAAGAGGAGAAGGGAATTACTTGCATCACACCACCAGTCTCGCATAGACCTATTAAACCAGCACCGGCAAAAAACACACATAAATACACAAAAACATACTCGGAGGCTCTAAATAAAAATCGGCAAAGGCAACAGAGACCTCCAAAGCAGACATCCAAGCAACCTCCACCCCCCCCAACACAAACCATGAAACACATACTTCACAAAACCAGTGTGCCACGCAATCACAGCCCTTAAGGCAAAATAACATACCCATCACTAGTAATAGGTGACTGTATAGTCAGGCACACTGACGTCCCACTCACTAGGCTGAACAAGGAGAAGGTTACTGTTAGCTGCCTGTCATGTGCCAGGATCTGCCACATAACACAAGCACTCAGGTCATTCCAGAACAAGTACAAATATGACTTTGTCATTGTCCTTGTTGGTGTGAATGACCTGAGCTGTACCTCCATGGACTACACGAAAAGAGACATGGAAAAGCTCTCTGATCACTTAGCCAAAGGCTGGTATGACCCTGACCCAGAGTAGCATCCTGCCCTCACTAAGAATGATACCACGGTATAAAGAAAAAATTATCAATTTCAACAATTGGCTAAGATTCTGGTGTCATTCAAAGGGGATCCAGTGTCTGTCTGCCTGGGATGACATGCTTGACAAGCCATGCTTTTTCGCTAGAGATGGCTTGCACCTGTCACCCTTAGGCTTTCGAATACTGTCCAAGGCTCTTGCCACCCCCATAGTGCCTTTTTTAGGCAAGGCTCAAAAGACAAACCCACCACCGTAAATAGCATAAGTAACAAAAAACTGAGGGTAATGCTACTCAGTGCCAGAAGTCTAAACCTCAAAATGCACACACTTGAGGCACTCCTCACTATGGAGAAAATCGATATATGTGCAGTAACAGAAACTTGGTTTAAGGCTCCAGAGAGCACCCCAGCACTACCAGGCTACAACTCATACCATACATTTTGGCCACAGAACCTGGACCAAAATACAAAAGGCGGGGGCGTATCCATATTCATCGAGGATACCCATGCCTCCAGGTTAGTGGCACAGCATGATGCTTTGGAGATCATCCACGTGCAACTAACAACAGGCAAAACTGCAATTTTGCTACAGCTCACCCACCATGTCCAGGACCCCCATTCCACATGTCTGAAAACACTGGGAAACATAAAGGTCCTACCAAACACCCTAATATTGGGTGATTTCAATTACCCAAACATTAACTGGGAAAACTACTCAAGTACCAACTCCCTTTTCCAACATTTCCTAGCATTTATAAACTCAAATGCCCTGGATCAACTTGTCAACACCGCCACCAGAGGTGACAACATATTGGACCTGGTCATCACCAACATGGGCAACCGGTGCTCCACACCAGAGGTCAACCCCTCGCTGGTTAGATCTGACCATAAACTAATCACTCTGGACATCCACATTCCACCCCCACACCTGGTCAAGGAAACAACCGTGAAAAACTTTCCAAAGGCAAACTTCACGTTACTTAAAACCGAGGTGGAAAGTTTCAAAGCCCTCCTGCTAAAGGATAACACTGTCCAAGCTGAAAAATCCTTTACTAATGCACTATACAGGCACCTACAAGAATGCATGGATCGTGCTATCCCAAGCAAAACCAAGACTCACTCCTCCAAGAAATGAAAACCAGTCTGGTGGACCCCTGCCATAAACAAGCAATACAATAGGAGGAGGAAACTAGTACAGAAAAGAGTAAAATACCAAGAAGAGAAGACATCCCTGATCTGTATCAGCAAGAAACTACAATCCCACATAAAATAATCCAGGGCTAGTTTCGAAAGAAAAATTGCCAAGGACTCCAAAGATAACTACAAGGCATTCTTTAGCTATGTCAAGAATCTAAGTGGCAGTTCTCAAATCTGCTCGGAGTTAGTGCAGAATGGCACAGAATGCACTGAACCTTCCGATATCGCCAACATCCTGGCAGACAGGTTCAGTGCAAACTTCACCCCCAGAAGGGCCCATAACCATACCAGAAGAATGTAGAGCCCCTGAAATTACAGCCACCCAGGTTAAAACAGCCCTCTCCAATGCCAAAAACACAGCATCAGTGGGAGCAGACGGTGTCCCAGGCTGTGTCTTACAATAGCTCAAAGAACTAACCGCTCACTTAAACACACTGTTTAAACTCAGCCTCTCCATAGGCTACATACCCATAGAGTGGTGCACAGCAACAGTTATTCTGCTCCACAAAGATGGAGCCACAACAGACCCCAGGAACTATTGCCCTATAAGCCGGACCAGCTTGGTCTGCAAGGCTATGGAGCACATCATCATGGAACTCATTAACAGAGACATTGGCAACCTCCAAACAGTGGACCCTACCCAGTTCGGATTTGTTAAGGGCAGATCATGCCTCCTAAACCTGGTGGACTTCTTTGAGACAGTTACCAAGGCTATAGACAAGGGAAAGGTGGTCCACACAGCCTACCTAGACCTTGCAAAGGCCTTCAACACCATTCCTCATTCTGGTATTATAGACAAGCTCACTAGCCTGAACATAAACCCGTATGTCACGAGATGGGTTGCTAACTGGCTCATGAACAGAACCCACATGGTAAGAGTTGCGGGAGCTAGGTCTGACTGTAAACTGGTTACAAGGGGAGTTCCCCAGTGCTCAATCCTAGGACCCCTCCTGTTTGGCATATATTTCTCAGAGGTATGGGCAAGCACAGGAGGACTATGGCTGACCAACTTTGCAGATAACTGCAAACTAGGGGCTGTAATTGACTCTCCGGCTAACGCAGACATCCTCCAAAAGGGTCTCACTGAGGCAGATACCTGGTGTCAAAATCATGGCCTCAAGCTAAATGCCAAAAAAGTGCATAGTCCTCCCCTTTGGAAAAAACAAAGTACCCACAAATTACCACATAGGTGGTAGTCCCCCAAATATGGAAGATGTAATAAGGGATCTGGGGACCCAAGTAGATAGTAATCTCTCCTTTGATACTCACATTGCCAAAGTGGTTAGAAAATCCTTCTATGTGGCCCACCTAATCGCAAAAGGGTTTGTTTCTAGATTAAAAGAGGTCATTGTGCCCCTCTACTCATCACTTATCAGACCCATCATAGATTAGAATGCCCCATTTGGGATGTACCTTACAAGACACCTGCAACAGCTGGAAAGACCACAGAAGTACCTCACCAAGAGGATCACTGGCCTCAAACATATGCCCTATGCAGCTCGACTAAAAAAACTCCAGCTGTACTCGATTGCATACCGCCTACTCAGAGGTGACCTCTGCCTGACGTACAAGGTCATGTCCAACCCAGAATTAATGGACATGCTCCTCCTAAAGAAAACCATATCCCCTTGAGCCACACGCTCTAGGGACCTAAACCTCACCACAGCAATAAATAGGACATGTTGGAGGGATAGATTCCTGTCCCAGATTCCTGTCCAGACATAGCCATCAGGAGTCATGCATGGATGTAGCTTTGTGACTTTCTGGAACCCGTCAAGGCATCATTCATTAATACTCCCTTTGATGGGTCCTTCTTGCTTGGACCTTCTGTGAAAGACAAAATAACCTGCATTAAGCAAGAAGGAAAGACCTTGTCTGCTGTGGGAATCAAGTTTTCTACTCTTCTGAGAACCTTTTCCAGGAACCAATGAGAAGGTAAGAAAGTTTGGTTCAGGAAGTTGCAAGGCTGTTTTCAGGATCCATGCGGGGATACTTCATCTAGAGGCAGAGGGGGAGGTTTCGGTGGCAGACGCTGCCCCAGAGGCTGGGGGGGGGGGGTCCACAGAATCAGGCTGCAGGGAACTCTCCCCTCATAGGCCCTTGCAGCTCTCCTGAAGCGCTACCCGACTGTCCATCTCTGGAGGCAATTGGGGGTCATCTATCCCTGCACATGGATGCCTGGACAAGTATAACAAACAGTTTGCGGGTGATCAACATTATTTCCAGAGGTTATTACATTCCCTTTTCCCTAACTGCTCCAGGTGTAAGGATAAGACTCCCAAACGTTCCATCCAGTTAGATGGAGTACACACTATGAGAAGTTCAAATACTTCTGAAAAAAAACAGTCATCCAAGAGGTCCCAACTGAACAAAGAGGATTCAGAATGCATTCTCGCTTCTTTGTAGTGCCAGAAAGACAGGGGACCAGAGACCTATTTTAGATTTCAGCAGCTTGAATCATTTTGTCAAGAAGTCAAAGTTCCAAATGGTTATGGTTCAGTCCATCTTGCCACTGTTATACAAGGATGATTGGATGTGCTCTGTGGACCTTCAGGATGAATACCGTCATATCAAGATCAACAGGCACTCCAGAAGTCATTTGCGCTTTCCGCTGGGAGACTATCATTACCAGTTCAGGGTACTGCCATTTGAACTCACCACAGACCCCCCCCAAGTGTTTACCAAATATTTGGCAGTTATAGCTGCTCACCTGAGGCTAAAGGAATTGCAGGTGTTTCCATATCTAGACTACTGGCTCCTTACTGCACCAGCAAGGCATCTTCTGATACAATCAAGGAACTATCTAGTGAGAATCTTCAACCACCTTGGCATTATGATAAACCTAACAAAATCGAACTTGACACCTGTTCAAAACTTAAAGTTCATAGGAATGCAACTGGATTCAACAACACAAGTGGCCTCCTTGCCAATGCACAGCATTTTGTCCCTGAGACAACACATTCAAGATGTACTAGATATCCGCAACCACTGGCCAAGTAGCTTTAACGGGCTCTAGGGTTAATGGCAGCTGCAGTTGTGCTAGTTCCCTTAGCGAGGTTCTTTGAGAGTTCTCCAGTGGACTATACCAGTTCAGGGGTTCATTCTTTGTCACCTACTCTCTGCTCCCATGAAACTGTCTCAAATCTACAGGAATCCTCTACAGTGGTGGCTGGAATCACATAGCCTTTCTCTGGGCAGACCCTTCTGTCTTTCCCTCCACATAGCCACAGTGACTACAGATGCTTCCCAGTCTGGTGGGGGGGGGGGGGCACATCCTAGGGAAGCTGATCCAAGGCAGCATGCTGTCACCTGCAGAGGTGTGTATATCAATGTCCTAGAGACGAGAGCAATCGTCCTTACATTGCAAGCCTTCCAGGATGGTCTCCCTCTGGGGACGATTGCAATTCACATAGGCAACACGTCAGTAGTCTGTTTCATTAACAAACAAGGAGGAAGCCATTCTTACCCATTGTGCAGGGAGGCCATGAAAGTTTGGAAACGGGTGATATCTTCAGACCATTTTTTGACTGCAACATACATTTCAGGGGTAACTAACATTCTAGCAAATAGACTCAGTGGGTCAGTTTCGAACCCCTCATGAGTGATTCCTTAAACAACCAGTAGCGAACAAGATATTCTGCCGTTGGCTCAACCTTGTTGCGACCTCTTTACCTGTCCCCTGAACTTCAAGTGCAAAAGTATTTTGCTCTGATCACCCTGGAGCAGGAGTCGCTGAGGGATGATCTAGTCCACGACTGGCCCCTGGGTCTCCTTTATGCTTACCCGCCATTACTGTTCATCCCAAATGTTTTACAGAAAGCCAGCAGGTTGAAGAGTTCCTTAATCATCATGGCCTTGCCAGGTGTGGTTCTCCTTTCTTTGATCTCCTCAAGTATCCACCTTGGATCTGGATCCCATACAGGATATTGTATCTCACCCGTCAGAAAGACAGCTTTCCTATCTTCACACCCTCAAGCTGATCGCATGGTTTGAATCCAAACCCACAAATGGAAAAAAAAGTGTAACCACAGTAAAAATTTCCAAAAATCACTTAGAACAGTGGTACTGATGGTCAATAAAGACTGGAAGATACAGCTTTAGTGTAAAAGTAATTTAATTTTCCGCTTTTGTATCACCAAGACTTCATCAGAAAAACAAATAAAAACAGTAAAACTCAAACAACACTTCTTAAATACATTCATTATACATATAATTAATCAATTATCCAATAAAAATCTACTTTAAATAAAAACATTCATCTAATTAAAGAGACAGTATTCCTTTAACTGTAACAAACCTTAAAAACCATGTGTGCCTAAATCTTGTGACCCATTGCAGCATACTGACAAGTACTAAATGTAAGGAAAGTGTTCATAACACTTTCCTAATAGTTA
The DNA here is from genome assembly GCF_019279795.1 of Protopterus annectens. Taxonomy (NCBI): domain Eukaryota; kingdom Metazoa; phylum Chordata; order Ceratodontiformes; family Protopteridae; genus Protopterus; species Protopterus annectens. The sequence continues at coordinate 307,683,866 of NC_056748.1, forward strand.
ATTTTCTATGTTTCAAGAAGCATTTGATGTTTATTGCATCATTTAATCCAGGCCTCTCTATCTGCCCTCAGTTTTATTTGCCAGGAAGTTTCCCTTTTTTCTATCACATTTTTAAAATCCCCACCTTTGGGGCCTGTGTTCACTACCTCCAAAATTGAAAATAAAAACTTCTCGAATTTGTTACATCACTGAATGCTTAAATATTATTATTTTCGTCTATAGTTTTAATACTGTACATATGTTCTCTCATTCATTCCATCAAAGTTCGTGTGGTCATTCCTACGTAAAATGCTTCGCAGCCACTGCACAAAGCAATGTATACTAAGCCTTTTTCTCTACATGTCAAATGACCCACCACCTTGATGGTGTATTTCATGTGGGGTATACTAATGAATGTCCCTTCTAAAATAAACTTGCAGTGTCCACACCTAAATATTCCCATCTATTTTGAAATGGGTGGACTATTGCTCCTAGAAGAACACCAGTCCAAGACATTCTTTAAAATATTGTTGTTCCTGTAAACAAAGTTGGGCTTGCTACCTAAAATTTAGTTGGCTCACTATTCCCTTGTATTATTCTCCAGTTTCTTTGAATAATCCCTCGAATCTCCCCACTGTCTATAGTCATATCAAAATTGCACACTGATTATTGCTAATAAAAGGTCTTTTCAAAATAGGTGGATAAAGTTGGCTTCTTTTTGACAAAATCTCTCTGTAAGGACTCTAAATACTCAGTCATAACCCCTGTCAAGAAACATAGAAGTAATCTTATGAAATTCACTATTCAAATCCACAATGGAGGCAGTCACACGGCAAGCCAGTATGTACTGCCCCTTGGGGATATTCTTTTTAATGAAATAAGGGTGGTTGTTTTTAAAATGTAAATAACCATTGGTGAAAGTATCTTTCCTATAAATTTTACTCCCAAATTGTTTATCTAAATCATTCCATTCTAAAGTCACATCCAAAAAATCAAACCCTTTCCCCAATGCCACTTTTCACAAACTGTAAATACCCAGATTCAGCATTCAGTTCTTCCATAAACTGTTCACTGATGTTACAGTCTCCTTCCAAAATAAAAAGATTGTCTACAAATCTAGCATAAAAATGTATTTTGTAGGACAGTTTTAACTTGGATAGAATGTTGGCCTCCCACCATGCCATCACTATATTGGCGTAAGATGGTGCCGCAGGTGAACCCATCGCAACACCCTTATCTTGTTTAAAGAAACACCCATCAAAAGTGAAATAATTATGCTCTAAAATGATTTCCAAAAAAAACTACAAACCAAACTTACTTGACAGGGTTCTAAATTGGAATATGAGGAAAGAAATTCTCTTACAGCTTCCACTCCCTATACATGAGGAATACAGGTAAATAATCTCACTATGTCTGCTGTCATAATAAAATGCCTTTTTTTGTCAAAAACAAAACTTGAAAGAAAATTTCTAAACTTATCCAATAAGTCCCAAAAGTCCTTTAGATAAGAGGACAAACTCTAATACTGGATTCCGATAAAAATCAATCAACAGAGCTAAACCTTCAGTAACAGAATGGGGGGGCAGATGCTGTTGGTCTTAAAGGAGGGTCGGACAAACACTTATGGATTTTGGAAATACCAAAAAGTGTGCCAACCCTCGGTTTTCCAACAAGACAAAAATTGTACATTTTTATGTCTGTGATTTCATTCATAAGGGCTTCATATAAATAGGTGTTAATAAACGGAAAGCCCCTGTGAATGTCCCTGACATTTACTTCTAAATATTCCTCAGGGTTGTTTAATAATTTAAACATATAGCTTTATATTGTGCAATAGTCATTGCACAATATTTCCCCCCTTGTCACTTTTCATATACCTCAGGTCACTCCTAGAGGTAAGCTCAATTAGAGCTGCCTGTTCCAAACTAGTTAAATTGTCAAACCATTTCTTATTTTTGCCACTCCCATCCAAATAGTGACCAATGTCTTGTAAACAAACTTCTTCAAAAGTTTTCAATGTCTGACTAAGTACAGGTGTATAACTAGAAGGTGTGTAAAAACCATTACAATCATCTTTAACATGTTTCAAAACATAATTCAGGTTTAATTTTTGAACATACTGTTTGAAATTAATAACAGTTCTAGAGAAGTCCACCCTTCTAGTGGGCACAAAATTGAAGCTGTAAGCTAATAATTTGACCTGAGAATCACTTAAAGTGATTCCATATAAATTTAGAATCTTAAACTGATCTCCAGATTGTCTTACTGTTCATCATCGGAGGATTCTGACGCTGTCAGGCCTCTCTGCTTCATGTTCTGAGTCCTTAAAACTCGATTTTCTCTTTTGGGTAAAAAAGAACCACCTTTTGAACGCACTCCTGCTGCATTCAAACTCACAGCTGCTGAATTAACGGCTGCTTCATTACCAGCTACTAAGGCTCCTCCTTCCACCTTGTTCTCATTACGAGAAAGGATTGTGGCTTGATTCTGCACCCTAAAAAACCTTGTGACCAATTTTGAAGAACGTGATTGGTCAGTTGGACCCTTTGCCCAACGCGATCTATTCGTAGACTGTTTTCGAACCCAGCCTGTCTTTTTATGGTTTCCAGAGTCAGTATTTGGAGAAATATTTTTGTTTTTGTTACTAGAATCAGGTACAACGTTCATATATGCAGAGCCATTCTCATAGGTTTCCACATCTCTCAGTAATTTATTATGCTTGCGCTCAATGACTTTATTCTCATGAGTTTCTACTTCCTTTAAAAGTTGATCATATAAGTTATCAGAATCAAAGTCCTCCAACATAGAACTGAGTTCTTTTCAACAATGCTGGTATCCAGTTTTTAAAATTATTAGTAGACAATAACAAAATGAAGCGGTCCTCTCTTATACAGGACATTATGAAACTCGACAAAGAACTCTGTTCTATGTTGAAGGACTTGGATTCTGATAACTTATACGATCAGCTTTTAAAGGAAGTAGAGACTCATGAGATCGAAGTCATTGAGCGTAAGCATAATAAATTACTGAGATGTGGAAGCCTATGAGAATGGCTATGCATATATGAACTTTGTACCTGATTCTAGTAACAAAAATGAGAATATTTCTCCAAATGACTCTGGAAACCATAAAAAGACAGGCTGGGTTCAAAAACCATCTACAAATAGACAGCGTTGGGCAAAAGGTCCAACTGACCAATCACGTTCTTCGAAATTGGTCACGAGGTTTTTTAGGGTGGAGAATCAAGCCACAATCCTTTCTGGTGATGAGAACAAGGTGGAAGCAAGGAGCCTTAGTAGCTGGTAATAGTAGCTGTTAATTCAGCAGCTGTGAGTTTGACTGCAGCAGGAGTGTGTTCAAAAGGTGGTTCTTTTTTACCCAAAAGAGAAAATCGAGTTTTAAGGTCTCTGAACATGAAGCAGAGAGGCCTGACAGCATCAGAATCCTCCGACGACGAACAGTAAGACATTTTGGAGATCAGTTTAAGACTGTAAATTTATCGGAAATCACTTTAAGTGATTCTCAGGTCAAATTGTTCGCTTACGGCTTCAATTTTGTGCCTACTAGAAGGGCGGACTTCTCTAGAATTGTTATTAATTTCAAAACAGTATGTTCGAAAATTAAACTTGAATCATGTTTTGAAACATGTTAAAGATGATTGTAATTGTTTTTAAACACCTTCTAGTTATACACCTATACTTAGTCAGACATTGAAAACTTTTGAAGAAGGTTGTTTACAAGACATTGGTCATTATTTGGATGGGAGAGGTAAAAATAAGAAATGGAAGAAATGGTTTGACAATTTAACTAGTTTGGAACGGGCAGCTCTAATTGAGCTTACCTCTAGGAGTGACCTGAGGTATATGAAAAGTGACAAGGGGAGAAATATTGTAATGATGACTATTGCACAATATAAAGCATCTATGTTTAAATTATTAAACAACCCTGAGGAATAATTGCAAGTAAATGTCAGGGACATTACAGGGGCTTTCAGTTTATCAACGCCTAATTATATGAACCCATTATGAATTAAATCACAGACATGAAAATGTACAATTTTTGTCTTGTTGAAAAATCGAGGTTTGGCACACTTTTTGGTATTCCCAAAATCCATAAGTGTTTGTCCGACCCACCTTTCAGACCAGTAGTGTCTGCCCCATTCTCTTACTGAAGGTTTGGCTCTGTTGATTGATTTTTATCTGAATCCAGTAGTACAGAGTTTGCCCTCTTATCTAAAGGACACTTGGGACTTAACTGGATAAGTTTAGGAATTTTCTTTCAAGTTTTGTTTTTGAAAAAAAAGACATTTTATTATGACAGCAAACGTAGTGGCGTTATTTACCTGTATTCCTCGTGTACAGGGAGTGGAAGCTGTAAGAGAATTTCTTTCCTCATATTCCAATTTGGAACCCTGTCAAGTAAGTTTAGTTTGTAGTTTTTTGGAAATAATTTTAGAGCATGATTATTTCACTTTTGATGGGCGTTTCTTTAAACAAAGTAAGGGTGTTGCGATGGGTTCACATGTGGCACCATCTTATGCCCATATAGTGATGCCATGGTGGGAGGCCAACATTCTATCTAAGTTAAAACTGTCCTACAAAATACATTTTTATGCTAGATTTGTTGACTATCTCCTTTCTATTTTGGAAGGAGACTGTAACACCAATGAACTGTTTATGGAACAATTGAATGCTGAATCTGGGTATTTACAGTTTGTGAAAAGTGGCATTGGGGATAGGGTTGATTTTTTGGATGTGACTTCGAAATGGAATGATTTAGATAAACAATTTGAGAGTAAAATTTATAGGAAAGATATTTCACCAATGGTTATTTACATTTTAAAAGCAACCACCCTTATTTCATTAAAAATAATATCCCCAAGGGGCAGTACATACTGGCTTGCCATATGACTACCTCCACTGTGGATTTGAATAGTGAATTTCATAAGATTACTTCTATGTTTCTTGACAAGTGTTATGACTTTGAGTATTTAGAGTCCTTACAGAAAGATATTTTGTCGAAAAGAAACAAGCTTTATCCACCTATTTTGAAAAGACCTTTTATTAGCAATAATATAAAAGAGGATAGAACATTTAATTTTGGTACAGTGTGCAATCTTGATATGACTACAGATAGTGGGGAGATTCGAGTTTATTATTCAAATAAACTTTAGAATAATAGAAGGGAATAGTGAGCTAACAAAAATTTTAGGTAGCAAGGCCAACTTCGTTTATAGGAACAGCAATAGTTTGAGTGTCTTGGAAAGGTGTTCTTCTAGGAACAATAGTCCACCCATTTCAAAACAGATGGGAATGTTTAAGTGTGGACACTGCAAGTTTTTCAGGTTTATCAAAAATGTAGTACTAATATAAGCAACCATTAAAGAGATCGCATACGTGAACATCTTTACAGTATTAGGATGGCACACAAGAGTAATGCCTTGGCGAAGCATGTACTTGAGTGTGGTCCCCTCCATGCTTTTAGTTTTAGGATTTTAGAGACAGTTAGTATTAATTGTAGAGGAGGGGATATTGGGACACACACAGAAGGTAGAGAGAATTTTTGGATTATGAGATTTAGATCTGACACTCCACCAGGTTTGAATGTTAAATTATCTGTCAAACCCTTCCTGAAGATGAGGAGATTGAAGGTATACACATAAGTTATATAATTTATATATTTTACATGTATATTTTTAACTCACATTTTTCTTATTTAATATATATAATTATATAATTTTATAATTTTTATTTTATACCTTAATCAACTTTGTATTTACATATTTATTTAGTATGTAACTATTCATGTATTTCTGGTTTATTGATGCTTTTACACTCCTATTAGTTTTATTATATACATTTTTTTACCAGAGTTTTAATGGTTGCTTATATTAGTACTACATTTTTGATTGCAGTTGTTTAATTGTCTTGTTTGATTGTTTTTCCCGCCTGTTAGCGTATATAATCAATTATTGTGAGCATTGCAGTGTTGAGTCTGAGGAAGCCTGAATAGGTGAAAGCGCTAACTCGTTTTGCAAATAAACTTTTTTAACCTACTTTGGAGTGTTCTGAAACCTTATTGCCTTATACTGTGCCACAGAGGTTATCTTATTTAGAAGAGGATTTTGTCTCTTGCCTGCTGTGTTCCGCTTCTCCGATTTTGTTTCATATCCTTACCACTGAGTTATTATTTTTTCGGAGAAGTGGTTAACTCCACGTTTTGTCATATCCTTCGATAGAAAATTAACTATTAGGAAAGTGTAATGAACACTTTTCTTAAATTTAGTACTTGTCAGTATGCTACAATGAGTCACAAGATTTAGGCACACATGTTTTTTAAGGTTTGTTACAGTTATAGGAATACTGTCTTTTAATTAGATGAATGTTTTTGATTTGAAGTGGATTTTTATTGGATAATTGATTAATTATATGTATAATGAATGCATTTAAAATGTGTTATTTGAGTTTTACTGTTTTAATTTGTTTTGCTGATGAAGTCTTGGTGAGACGAAAGCGGATCCTTTCTCAGCATTTGTTCTCCTTTTTCTTAGCACTCTTTTTCAAGAATGCTCTAGTTTTTCCAGCATCAGACTCCAGCTAGCTGCCATATCCAGTTTTCATGCTGGGAAGAGAAATGTATCCCTTTTTTCTGCCAAACTATGTAAGGCTTTCATGAAGGGAGTTTTTCGTCTTAGGCCTCCAATAAAAGATCCTTCTCCTCCTTGGGATCTCACTGTGGTACTGCAAGGCCTTACCCAGAAACCTTTTGAACCATCAGATTCGTATGACATAACATTTCTTTCTTGGAAAACAATCTTCTTAGTAGCTGTTACTTCCCCCAAGAGAATATTGGAGCTCCAAGCTTTGTCAGCCAAACCTCCTTACATCATTTTTCACAAGGATAGAGTATCCTTAAGAACAAATCCTTCTTTCATGCCTAAGGTGGCCACAGAGTCTAACATTAACCCATCAGTTCAGTTTCCAGTTTTCTTCCCCAACTTTTCAATCAAAAGTGAATACCTTTTACATCTCCTGGATGTTCACAAACAATTACAGTTCTACCTCAACAGAAGAAAGAATCCTAGGAAGTCTGATAAGTTGTCTCCTTTTCAGCAAGCTGGTCAGGATAGGCAGCTTCAAAAATAAATCACTTTAGCTAAATGGATAACAGACTGCATTTCATCCATTTACTCTGAGAATGGTATAGGCTTGCCCCGATCTCCCAAGGCTCATTCCACTAGGGCTATGGCTACTTCATCCACTTTCTCTTCCAGAGCCTCAATTGATGAAGTTTGTGCTGCAGCTACTTGGTCTAAGACTTGTAACTTTGTTGCACATTATAAGCTGGATATTGTTTCTAGACGCAGGGCATCCTTTGGCTCGACCATGCTCCAGCACTTCCTTCCTTAAAGGCCATCCAGGGATTATGTAGCTGGGGACTCTGACCCATTAGTGAGGAGGAATGAAAAGGGCAACAGCAGATTGAAAAATTATGTACTTACCATAACCAAGTGTCTGTGTTGTCCATTTTCATTCCTCCTCACGTCCCTTCCATCCATCCCCTCCCTGGCCTGGTGCCTTTGTGAAGTGCGTGGAAGAATTTGGAACCCATGGGTTTCAGGTTTGAGCCTCAGGTACTTTCTGTATAGCTGTAGCAACCTCTTTTAGTTGTAGGACAGCAAACTCAAACTGGGAGTTGAGGAAGTGCATTGTGGGTAGACGGAGGAGCTTTTAGACTCAGATCTTAAGTCTTGGAAAGCGGTGGAGTCTGATCCGATATCTGATCAAGAGATCCATTAGTGAGGAAGAATGAAAATATACAACACAGATACCTAGCTATGGTAAGTATCTAACTTTTCATTATTGCTATATGCTGAATGTTGTTTGACCAGATATCCTTGTGTTCCCTACCAGCTGTGAGTGGCTGCCTTTGGTGGTGGAATTGAGAGCAGATATGGTTTTGAAAAAAGGAGGCAGTTATTAGGGCATAAAGAACTACACATGACAATTAAAAAAATCAGAGGAACTCTGGCAAGATTGGGAGAAAAGGTTGGGTAGGCATATTACAAAGGATCAGTGGGGGAATTGTGCATAGCTTCAAAATATATGCTTAAATTGAGACAGTTTAGGATATTTTAATGCATAGTTATATATCGAGAATAGATCGCAGAGGATCTTCCCTTAGAATTCGAGGTTTATGGAGAGTGAGAGGGGAGTAGGCGGCATGCTTTTTTGAGAGGCTGCAGCGTGGATACAGATGCATTGCAAAATGCCCTAGGGCAATAAACAAGCAGAAGTTACTAAAGAGATGTTGCTACTAAGCTCGAGCAGAGGACCTGGAATGTCAGAGCACAAGATAGATGGCCTTATCAACTTTAAATTATGTTAACAGCCGAAAAAGAAATAACCTAAAAGTGGAAATCAGGTGTTAAATTGACCTTGAGGATGTG